>NW_022196910.1:4499255-4501534 GCF_008632895.1 Mastomys coucha | reverse complement strand
ACCACCACCACCACCACCACCACCACCACACCATACATATAATTCAGAAACATCATTTTCTTCAAAGGCTTTTTGAGTTCTATAACTTAGTGGCTCTTGAAAAATCCTACTTGCACACAGAGACCCAGAGAGTGCTGACTTCTTTGTGTCTTCCTCAGTATATATAGTAGAACTTGAAAGTGTTGGACAGTCTGAAAAGGTGGAGGCACACTGTGCTATGAATGAGTACCACTGTACAGACCTGCTGAACATGGCAATCATCTCTTGATCAGCCATGCATGTCTTTTTCTTTGACATATCAAATTACTTTGTTTTCCTAACGTTGGAATTTCTATGCTTTTCTTTCTTCTCCTTCTTTCTTCTTTCTTAGTATATAAGAACTCTTTTTAAAACAATGGTTTTTTAAAAGATTTATTTTGTTTATCATATCTAACTACACTGTAGCTGTCTTCAGTCACTCCAGAAGAAGGCATCATGTCTCATTATGGATGGTTGTGAACCACCGTGTGGTTGCTGGGATTTGAACTCAGGACCTTCGGAACAATAGTCTGTGCTCTCAACCACTGAGCCATCTCTCCAACCCCTAAAAAATATTTTTAATCTTTTATTTTTGAGACATAGTCTCTCTATTTTGGCTGTCCTAGAACTCAGTCTGTAGTCTAACTTGGACTGCCTGCCAAGTTAGTGAGATTAAAAGTGTGCACCAATACATCTAAGAATTATTTAGGCTGGGTGGTGGTGGCACACGCCTTTAATCCCAGCACTTGGGAGGCAGAGGCAGGTGGATTTCTGAGTTCGAGGCCAGCCTGGTCTACAGAGTGAGTTCCAGGACAGCCAGGGCTACAGAGTGAGTTCCAGGACAGACAGGGATATACCCTGTCTCAAAAACAAAAACAAAACAAAACAAACAAACAAAAAAAAGAATTATTTAGCTTTAATTTTATATATTTTCATGTATATTCATGTGGCTAAATGAGTGTCTCCATGTGTGTGTGTTTGTGGTGGGGAAGTCTCAGGTGACAAGACAGAGATTCAAGTCTCTTGGAACTTGAGTTATATCCAGCTGTGAGATACCTTGCATGCATACTCAGGTCCTCTAGAGGAGTGGTAAGTTAACTATTGAGACATCTCTCTAGTTTGAGAATTTTTAAAAATATGTGTGTGGTGTGCGTAGGGAGTAGACTTGTGTGTTTGCATGTATGCAGACAAACGTGTGTGCATGTGTATGTATGTGCTTGTGTGTGGAAGCCATACGTTGACATCAGGTGTCTTCCTGGTTCTTTTCTTCACATTCTTTACTGAGTCAGGCTCTCTCTGAACTGGAGCTTGGTGGCATGGTGAGTCCTACCAGCGTGTCTGATCTGATCTGCTTCTGGGTCAGCTATGATCATCTGGCTGGAGACCTGAACTCCACCCCTCATGTTTGTATGGCAAGCATTTTGTCCGCTCGGCCATTTTCCCAGCCCTAAGAACTCCTTACATATTAAAAGTCTCCTTCTGGTTCTTCATTTTCAGGAACATAGCAATCATCCTGGTTTTAGGAATGATCTGTAGTCTAAGACCGTTTAGTTTACTGTTTTTTCTTTCAGTGCTAGGGGTGGAGCTCCCAGCCTTGTGCATAGTAGGAAGTACTGTTTGAGCTTCACTCCAGCCCTAGTTTACCTGCTGCTCACCATACAGGTTGTCCTTTTCAGGGACCCCGGTGCTGGGTCCCTGGGCTGCCATCTCTCCACTACAGGTAGCCTCTGTATGTGTCTACATTCTCAGTATCTGCACGGGTCCCTTCTACTGCCTCTCACCTCAGCTGCTCCCTAGCTCTCCCTACCTTGTTAATTCTTGCCTGGGATTGATGACATGTAACAGAAAACCCCTTCCATTACCAGGAGTATTTCATTTCTCTGGCAACTCATAATCTGGTCCCTTTCTTCCTTCCTCCTCCTCCTCCTCCTTTTCTTTTCTTTTTTCTTTTGCCTTTTCAAGATAGGGTTTCCTATGTGTATCCCTGGCTGTCCTGGAAGTCACTCTGTAGATCAGGCTGGCATTAAGCTCACAGAGATCCACCTGCCTCTGCCTCCTGAGTGCTGCGATTAAGACACAACCCCTGGCATTCCTCTTTTTTTTTTAGTCACCTCCTTCCTCCTCTTCCTTCTTGATGAGCTCTTACTCAGCTGACCTGATTGGTGTCCACCTTATGATAATTCTTCTGCCTCAGCATCTCAAGTCCTGAAATTATAACTGGGATCCACCATGCTTGGAATCTCTCCTCTCCTCTCCTCCCC
>NW_022196910.1:4467060-4499183 GCF_008632895.1 Mastomys coucha | reverse complement strand
CTGTCCTCTCCTCTCCTCTCTCCTCCCCTCCCCTCCTCTCCCCTCTTCTCCTCTCCTCTCCTCTCCTCTCTTCTTCCCTTCTTGCTCACTCTTGCTCTTGCTCACTTTCTTTTTGAGCCATGGCTTTCTCCTTAGCCCTGACTGTGCTGGTACTCACTCTGTAGACCAGGAGTCCTCAAACTCAAGAGATTCACCTGCCTCTGCCTCCCGAGTGCTGGAATTAAAGGTGTGAGCCACCACCACCCAGAGTGTGTGCTCTTTATTTTTATCAGATAATAACATCTCGTGTATTCATGAGCATATATGGAGTCTACTAATATCCCTGTCATCCCATCACTTAGGAAGTAGAAGCAAGAGGATCAAGGGCAAAGGTCATCCCTGATTACATAGCTAGTTCCAGGCCAACATGAGACTTTAATAAAACAAAACAAAGGGGCTAGAGAGCTGGCCCAATAGTTAAGAGAACTTACTGTTTTTCAGGCAGCTCACAACCACCTATAATTCCACCTCCAGGGGATCTGACACCCTCTCTGGCTTCCACAGACATATAGCACACACAGAGAGACACATGAACACTAATAACTTTAAATTTTTAATATTTTTAAGAATAAACAATATTTTAGGTATAGAGCTATATAGATCAGTCTCCCTGAGTGGCAGAGAGACTTTATTTTTGCTCCTGGACAACTGTGTGGTGGTTTCCTTAGGGACGACCTGGCCCACCTGCCCTTCGTGACCATGTGCATCAAGGAGAGCCTGCGGCTGCATCCCCCAGTCTTACTAATCTCCCGCTGCTGTTCCCAGGATGTTGTGCTGCCAGATGACCGGGTCATCCCCAAAGGTGCTCTCAATATCAGTGGGAAGAGGGGTCTGGGTAGGACGGTGGTCCCCAGAAGTAATGTGGACCTGTCCTAACTGTCTCCTTACTCAACAGGGAACATCTGTGTCATCAGCATTTTCGGGGTTCACCACAACCCTTCAGTTTGGCCAGACCCTGAGGTGTGACCCTACCCTTTCCCCAACTCTGGGACCTGGGGAAGAGGCACAAGCCTACCAGGGAAACCAGATCTACCATCCTGGAGATGGGCAAGAGGCACGACCCACTAGTCTTTCCTGGCCTACAGGTCTACAACCCCTTCAGATTTGACCCAGAAAATCCACAGAAGAGGTCACCTCTGGCTTTTATTCCCTTCTCAGCGGGGCCCAGGTGAGGAAGTGAGGGCCATGAGTCTGGGTCTGACAATGGGACCAGGGGACAGTTGGGTGGATGAAGATTCTGTGTCTCCTCCCCACCTTTGCCTAAGTTATGTGCAAAGGTCTGCAGATCCCACAGTGGCAAGGCTGATGCTCTGTACTCAGAGTCATGCCCTGGTCTCACTGGGCACTGGGACTAGGCCAGGTCCCAGAAATGCCCACGCAGGGTCTCAGGCACATCAGCACCCCTTTGGCCCTCCTGACTGTGCGTGGCGGGGACCGGGCCAGGTTTGGTCCAAGGACGCTTGGCTGGGTCCCCGCGCAGTTCAGAGTCCCCACCCTGTCCTCCCGCAGGAACTGCATCGGACAGACTTTCGCCATGAGCGAGATGAAGGTAGCGCTGGCGCTGACGCTGCTGCGCTTCCGCATCCTGCCTGATGACAAGGAGCCGCGCCGGAAGCCGGAGCTGATCCTGCGCGCGGAGGGCGGGCTGTGGCTGCGGGTGGAGCCGCTGAGTGCAGGCACTCAGTGATCTCACAGCTGTCTTGGGACCTCCTCACCCGCTCTCCTACCTCTTTAGATCTCTGAATAAACAGAGCTGCCTCCTGATCCTTGAGTGGCTATGAGCATCAGACCAGAATTTTATCACAATATCCTCAATGCCTCTTGGTTGGTCCCCGAGGGTCTCCTTGCCGATGAGACTCCTGCCAGAAGACTTTATCTTGTGAGCCACCACGGAGGTTTAAGCAGGAGAGGGGAGCAGGTTTTCCAGCACATTTGAGGCTCTGGTCATTGAGGTAACCCCTAATAATCACTATGTTTCCACCTTTATTCTGTTTCATCAAATTTAGAGCTATATCCTCCTGCTGTCCTTCTGATACAACACTTAAATAAGTGGAACACTACACTAGACCTGGCCTGTTACATATGAAGGGATAGTTGGAGAATCTGAAGCAGATTGTTCCTTAAGGGATGGGAATCTCAGGACCCCTGAGGATGGTTTATATGTAACTTTTATGCCGTGTGAGGAATAAAGCAGCTAAATTTACATGAAATCACACTGACGCGTTCCCCAGTTTCCTTTGGCATTTTCAACAGTAGTGCAGTTGTCCCTTGAGCCTCCCACTTCCTGCAGGAGAATCTCACAAATTTCTCTTATGTAACCACTCTGGGCTTTGTCTTTTCAAATTCTCCCATCACGAGACCATTAAAATTGAGTTTCTGAGTTGGAGGCCAAGCTGGTCCACAAAGTGAGTTACAGGACAGCCAAGGCTATACACAAAAACCCCCGTCTCTAAAAACAAAACAATAACTGAGTTTCAGTTGAGCATGATCACACATCTATAGCCCCAGTACTTGGGAGACCAAAGGTTGAAGACAGCTTTTGCTACCCAGTGAAATACTGTCTGGAAGTGGGGCAGTGAAGTGTTGGTAGAATGCCTAGCCTGCAGGACACACTCCATAATCTGGACATGGTATTACAAGCCTAAAATTTAGCACTTGAGAGTTAGAGACAGAAGGATCAGAAATTCCAGGTCATCCTTGGCTACACAACAAGTTCCAAGGCAGCCTGGGATGCATGAGGCATTGCCTCAAAAAACATTATTTAAAATATTTTTTTTTCTTTTCTGTTGTGGGAAATGGCTTCAGAATAAAAATCCTCTTCGAATCCATTTTATTTTTAGCTTTCTGCACTCATTTAAATTGTCTCTAGTGTTT
The DNA here is from genome assembly GCF_008632895.1 of Mastomys coucha. Classification (NCBI taxonomy): domain Eukaryota; kingdom Metazoa; phylum Chordata; class Mammalia; order Rodentia; family Muridae; genus Mastomys; species Mastomys coucha. Next base: position 4,496,270 of record NW_022196910.1, on the reverse strand, counting down.
GTTTTTAGTCTGGTTTGGTTTGGGTTTTTAGGGGTGCTGTGCTGGAATTGGACCCAGGACCTAGCACATGCGAGGCAAATGCTTCCCCACTGAGCTGCCCTCCCAGCGGACCCTGTACTGTATTGCCTTTTCATGTAACTTATTCCCTTAAAGAATTGGAACCGTATTCAAGTGTAAGCTTTGCAAACAGCTAGAAATGTAACCCATATAACTTAGCTAACAAGCTTGAATTGAGGCAAGTCTTAAGTGAGATTTTATTTGTTTACAAGTATTTGAGACAGGGTTTCACTATGTCACCCTAGCTAGTCTGGCAATGGCAATGGAGAGCAGGCTGGCCTCAAAGATCAGTCTGAATCTGCTTCCCTAGTACTGGGATTAAAGTTGTGTGCCACCACTCCCCACAGTTATTTCTTTACTTTAGATTACATTTATTTATTATTGGGCAGGGGGAGGGGGGCTGTGTACATGCCACAGTGTATATGTGGAAGTCAGAGGACTACTTCTGGAAATCATTTCACTACATTGACTCCTGGATTAACTGCAAGCCATCAGTTTTGGCAGCAAGCTGTCTTTCCCACTGAGCCATCTCACAGCCCCTCAAGTGAGCTTTTAAATGCCTTACTACACTGGTGACTCCACTCTTTGATGTGTTGGTGTAACAGTTACCCTTGATTGAATACTTTTCAGACCATAGTCACCCATCTCAGAACCCAAGGTAGCATTACACAACATGAAAGATCTTAGACTTTGAGCAAATATAGGGGACAGGTGAACTTTGGGTTAGAGTCACTTGGGAGTGTTGTGTGTCCTTTGCTTGGGAAGGGAATAGATAATGGGTACTCTGGCAGTCACTGGGTGGACAGTTTCAGTGTCTGGTATTGTTACTTTTTGGCCACCATACTCATTATTTCCATAATATATAACTATATATACATACATATTTTTGAGATTATAATGTAGTTATAACACTTCTTTTTTTTTCCTTTCCTCATCCCAAACCCTCCCAATATATCTTCCTCCACTCTCCATCAAATTCATGTCCTCTTTTTTCATTAATTGTTATTGTATACATATTCATATACACATACATATAGACGTATATATGCATATATATTCCTAAATATAATCTGCTAAGTCTGGATAGTTACTTGTATGTATGTTTTCAAGGCTGACCATTTCTGTCAGATCTAGTGGTGCAAGCCTTGAATCCTAATACTCAGGAAACTGAGGAATATGGATCTCTGTAAATTCAAGGTTAGCTTGGTCTACATAGCAAGTTCCAGGACAGCCAGGACTATGTAGAGAGACACTGTCTCAAAAAATTTTTTTTATTTTATGTGTTGAGTGTTTTGCTTGTATGAGTGTACTCCATACATAAGTATAGGTGTATACAGAGTCCAGAAGAGGGGATTGGATCCCCAGGAACTAGGATTACAAGCTAGAACCCTGATCTTCTGCAATTGCAGCAAGTGCTCTTAACTGCTGAGTTGTCTTGTGGAGTATATTTAATCTCAATCAAGAACTTCTACCTGACCTTCGATTATTCAATTCCAAGAAAAAAAGACATGGTCGACCTTTAATTTCTAGTAAGCCTTTATCAGAACTAAAGCTGGGTAGATATCTACCCTCCGTGTTGTTAGAATCCACTTTCTTATCGATAACCTCGACTTATTACTATGTTTTGTCTGGGCTGCTCTTAGCTCCAGTTGGTTAGCCCTCATGGCCATAACTTTAAGGTTCTTACCCCCAGGGCATCTTCTCTCTCCACCTTCCTCTCCTTCCCACCCCGCCTCCTGTGGTTCCCCTCTGATCCCAAACCCTGTAGCCCCAAGGCCCACCTATCTCAATTCTGACCAGCTCTAGGCTGTAAGCATCTTAATTCACCATTCAGGAATAACTTGGAGGGCAAGGATACATAGCACCACTTGACACTTGACTCTCTCATCTCTGGGAGCAACCAGGCTTTAGGGGTCAGTATTTAGCATTACAATATAGGCAGCACCAGACCAACCCACTATACTGTCTCTAGCCTCATGATTCCCATAATGGTATAGTGTGTTTTGAAGGGGATAATAGGAATTTTTCAGTTATATTTTTATTTTCATATAATTTTTGGCTATTTTATGCCTTTTAGGTTTTCACATAAGATTCATAATCAGCTGAACATAGTAGTGCATCCCTTTAATCCTAGCTTTCAGGAGGCAGTGGCAGGTGGATACAGCAAGGTCCATGCTACTTTGACCTACATGGTAAGACCTTGTCTCAAAATTAATTAATTTCACAATCAGTGTGTCTATTTCTACAAAGAGTGCTACTCGAATTTTAAGACATTTTTAAATCAATAGGTCAATTTGAAGAGAATAAGCATTTTAAATTGTTGAGTCATCCTATCCATGAACGTTGTATGTCTCTCTGTTTATTTGGATCACCTTGAATTTTTATCATCAGTGCCTTGAGGCTTTCATTATAGATGCCTTGCACATACTTTGTACAACTGAGTTTGCATTTTATGGATGCCCATCCCTTCCTTTTTTCACTAGGAAGTACTCCATTCTTTGCTTTATGGTGGAGCAAACAGTTTCATAATCTATGCCTTGTTTGCTACTTTGTTTCATTTCCTGCTCTGAACAGGCTTTGAAGATTGCCAAGAACCAAGATGCTCATGGAAAATGGAGGTTTGTGGGTCTCTGAAACTCTGCTATAAATGCCAGCATAATTTTTTTAATGCTCTTGTGCCTGCTTCTGCTCTGCTGCTGTGGGTCCTGTTTATCTCCTGACTATGGAGAATGCTTCCTCTGTAGGATGGTTCGAGAACAGCTGGCGGGAAGGAGTAGTCTTCATGCATTCAATGTGTGTGTAGGTGGGTGGCTGAAGTGGCGATTCTGGAAACTCACAGACATCCTTCTGAGGGCTTTAGAGGCAGACTCTTAATGCTCTTGCTGAATGAACTGGAGTGGCAATGAGGCAGGGGAAGGGAGGTGAGGCAGTTCATAACATCCTACCAGTGTCGGGAGCCCGGGCGCTCCCACTATCCCCTTTCCTCATAGCACTGCTTGGTTCTTTGAGTGCTTGCTTTCTGAGGCCAATCACAGAGTAAGTCTGGACAGGTTTAAGGTTGTTTTGGAAGATCGTGTGATCTGATCTAGAGGCTTGTCCTCCTTGAGCAGCAGTCCTGTTAAATGGACATCTCTCCTCTGGATGCTATCACTTGTATCTCCCCATGTGACACCTAGGATTCTGGCTCAGACAGCCAAGGAGAATATGATGGGAAACCTTGAGGTCATCTGCATGCAAGAAGTAGACATGCTTTATGTACACCGCCATGGTTGTCATTGACCTCTAGAGGAGCAGAGCCAATACAATGAAAATATGGTAATAAGGGATTTATTAGCATGTCTTACACAATTCTGTCTGAGTCTGTATGGTGGAGAAGTTGAGAACCTTGCAGTTGCTCAGTTCTTTTAGCTGGATGTCTGTCTCCACAGTTCAAAACTGGGGATATCTGAAGAACCATTGATTTTCAACCCACATTGGAAATATGATGAATCTGGCTTCCAATGTTTGCAAAAGTGGCAGAGTCAGAATGGATTCACTCAAAAGCAAGGAGTGAAGATGGCCAGAAACAAGCAACCCCGCTTTTCCTTCTCTGATATCTGACCTCTTTATATCTCTGCTGCAGAGAGAAGGTGCTGCCTTCCAGGGGGAAGGTCCTCCTCTTCACTTCATCTTTCCAGGAAATACCATCATAAGCCCACCCAGAGGAAAGTCTCCTAGTTGATTCCAGATCCAGTCAAGTTGACAGCCAAGATTAAGCACACCCCCCCCAGTATACAGTAAGCACATTGTATGGGGAGGACTCTGAACAATGTAGCACTTTCTCTACACACCCTACACTCTCTGCATACAGTACTTGCTCACAGCAGCTCCAGTAGTAATTACCAGGTCCTTCCTTCACCCCTCTTTTTGGCTCTTCTTTCTCCTCCTCAATGGAAAGCTACTTTTCCAGCTGTGAGGACTGCCATCAAGAGAGCTGGGCCATCAGAGTAAGATGGGGTGGCAAGGGGACTCACTCAGCATCCCCTGGTTCTGTCCTCTCCTGCGTGGACCTCATCTCCTCAACACCCTTTTCAGTTCCATCCGAGATGTGCTCTCATCCCTCCCTACCCCTTGCCCAGCAGACCAGCACAGCCTCAGCCATGTTCTCACAGCCAAGTTCTTAATCTTTGCAGTCTGACCTGAGTACTCTCCAGCAGGACTGTTTCCTTTATTCCTACGCCTACTGTGCTTAGACTCTGAGCCTCACAGGGAGAGCATGAATGTTCCCAGGCTGTGAGGCTATCGAGCAGGAGCATCACAGAGCCTTAGTTCCATAGTGAGAGATGTTGCATGCCACCCTTCCACCTTGCAAGCTGCTCTAGGCCCAGGCTTAACCTAGCCCTGGTCTTCTGGCCTCTGAAATTCAAGTTCTTTTTCCTATTGTATCCTGTCTTTAAGAGGGCATGGCTTCTGGACATGTGATGACTCGGAATAACCCCTGCTAACATCCTCATTCTTGCCCTTCATCCCAGAAAGAAGTGCCCAAGTTCTAAAGATCAAGTGCTTTACAACCCTGAGATACCTTATCTTTAAATAAGGCTGGCCCTACCCCCAACATATTGGCCACCTTCCCGGGCCCGGAGCATGCAGCTAGATCTGGAATCAATTGACTGTTGCAATCCACTCCAGCCCCTCATAAACCTTTCCAGGTCAGGATCCAGGAGCAAAGACCCTAAAGAAGAGAGAAGAGACTGTGGGGAACATATGAGAAGTTACCAAGCTGCTGGTGGTGGGGCTGTAGGATAGGGCTCAGGATGCAGCAAGCACTGCTTAAGAATAATATAGCTTCAGGGAGCACATGGTCCAGGCTGTTTCTAGACAACTGAGTAACTGGTCATACGCATATGATTTAGATAGGTCTGAACTTTAATCAGTCTCTCTTCTCCTCTATGTCTTCCCATGCTAGTCTCCCTCTCCTCTTCTTCTTCCTCCTCTTCCTCTTCCACAACACCACTGTCTTCTCCTCTCCTCTCATCCCTTCCCATGCATTTCCTTGAGTATCCCTCCCCCCCTCTGCTCTGTCCCCAGCCTAAGCAGTCCCTACTCCTGTACACTGTCCCTGGAGGTCCTTGTTCTCCTCTGAGCTCTTGTAAAATATAAGTTAGAAGGCTGGGGTTGTAGCCCAGTTTGTACAGTGCTTGCCTAGCATAGAAGAGGGCCCTGGGCTTGATCTCCAGTTCTACATAGACTGAGGATAGTGGAGCACATCTGTAACTCCAGGACTCAGGCTTGGAATTAGGAGGTTTAGAAGCTTACATTATCCTTAGCAACATAGCATTAGACACAAATACATAAATTATGATCATACAGAAGAGTAAATATTAACTAAAGTGCTATTTGGGAAAGTGTTGTTTCCTATTTAAGAAAAGGAAGGTGGTGGTGTGTGTCTTTAATTCCAGAATCCAGGAAGCAGAGGCATGTAGGTCTCTGGGAGTTCAAGGCTATCCTGATCTATAGAACAAGTTCCAAGACAGCCAGGGCTACTCACAGAAACTGTCTCAAAAAGATCAGAAAGAAAGGAAAAGGAAGGAGTAAGAAAGGAAGGAAAGAAGGGAAGGAGGGAGGGAGGGAAGGAGGGAGGGAGGGAGGGAGGAAACTAGAGAGATGACTAAGCAGTTAGAGGGTTCGTTGCTCTTCCAGAGGATCAGTTCCACTCACCCATCCATATCAGGTGGCTCACAAACCACCCGTAACTCCATTTATAGGGGAGCAGATTTTTTTGTTCTGGCTTTCACTGGCATACGGGTACATGCACACACACACACACACACACACACACACAGAGGGAGATACACATACACAGATACACAGAGGGGAGGAACACCTTTATCTCCCCCCGCCCAGATGTTATCTCTTCAGGATCTCTCTCATCCCTACATGACTCCCCTACTGGTGCACTTTCTAGCTCCAACCATCTCAATCTCACGGCATTCTTGATCTTTAGTATTGGACCTGAAAACCCCAACTGGGGTTCATTCTTTGTTTCTGTTTCTGAAAGTACTGCTGAGGAGACTGGACTTGAACTCCACCAGGCTGAGAAGCTGATGGACAGGCTCTCAATGCCATAGTTTTCTAATGTTCTATTGAAAAATTAGTGCCTGTTGCCCTCACAGCTCAGTTAGACAAGAGCTCGGGAGATGATTGGGAACCGGGTTGGCCACATTCTGATCACCCAGCTTGTAGATTCCAAAGTTCACCCTTTCACTTAGTGTACCATGTCCTTGGAGGAGCGGGGATGCTGGAAATATGTAACCCAGAGCCAACCTTGTCCCACAATAGTCCTAAGATCCAGATAGATGTCCATGTTTTTTTGCAAGCTTAGGATGACTCTCCTCTGCACCAGGCTGATTCTACCCCCATCTTGGCTGCTTTCCCAGGCAAGGAGGAGGCATCCAGGCTTGGCAGGGATTGGCTGGCATAGAATGGCCCACCCTCCAAGCATCCAGAAGCAGAGGACAAAAGAGCCTCAGAGGAGAGGGAAGGTATGGTAGATTCCTGAGAGGAGGTACCAGGCTGGGGGTGGTGATATTTTAGGGACCTAGTCTGGAATAGGGAGGGTAAAACCCAAGGCCAGGCCAGGGCAGAAGGCCAGCTGGCCAAGCAAGAATGCCACAGGGAGCCAGCTGGCCTTGGGGATAGTAGTTTCTGAATAACTGAATCCCAGTTAGTTTTGCATAAATTAGGGAGGTCTTAACTCCAACCAATCTCTCTCCTCCTTCATACTTTGCTAGCTCTGGTCATCCCCCCTCATCAACACACTCCTCCTTCCCCTCCTCATCTTCTTCTACACTCTTATACCTCTTCCCCAACATTTCTGTGGACCTCACACCTCCTTTCTGCTCTGTCCTCTGTCCAGCGTCTTGAGATTCCTGTCCCTTTCCGTGACCTCAGTTACTCACTGCACATTTATTCACCCAGCAGGATGTCACAGCTGAGCCTGTCCTGGCTGGGACTGGGGCCTGAGGTGGCCTTCCCATGGCAGACCCTGCTACTTCTTGGAGCCTCATGGATCCTGACCCGAATTCTGATCCAGATCTATGCTGCCTATAGGAACTATCGTCGCCTCCGTGGCTTCCCTGAACCCCCCAAACGGAACTGGCTTATGGGTCATGTCGGCATGGTAAGGATGGCATCAGGATGGGTGGAGTGTTGGAGCGGACAGACTTTTGAGGGACTAGGAATGGGACTGGGAGTGATGGGGAAGGATAGGTGATCCTGATATCTGGTGTGCCTTCCCAAGCCTTTCTCACCCCCTGCACTCTCGACACAGGCTGCTCTGCTGTTTCTCTCTTTCTCTCACTGAAGGGCACAGAGAGATTCTCACTGTGGGGTATACAGAGTGAGAACTCCTGACATTTCCTCAGTGTCTGCTATTGGATTCGAGGTTTCAGAAGGACTGTGCCTGTTTCTTTGTGTGAGCCCATCTCTTTCCTGTGGTTTTCTAGTATTGATCTTTGATCTCTCTCCTAAACTGCACATAGGTGGGGCACAGCTGGGCTACCGCAGAGCTTGCAGGCTGCCTGTCCCTGGGCCACTTCCTCTTTATCATGCTTTTCTTTCCTAAGATAGATGGTGAGTCCTGTCTTGCTACCTGGATAAAAAGCTGTTCACTCACCCTCTCATGAACTTTCCTTGACACCACCCTTTACCCCATACTGTGGACTTTGATTTACATCAGCTTTTCCATTTAGGTGGCTTAGCCCCAGGTATTTCGTTTGCAAATGGCTCAGTGTGGGCTGTGTACAGAGGTTCAGGATGCTCTGTATGAGGCTGGTGGGCAGCTGGTGCTGGTGGATAGGAGCTGCCACCCTAATGGAGACAGAGAGGTCACTTCTGTTCCCCTGGAATGTCCCTGGTGCGTGGCCATTTGTTCAGGGGAGGAACTGGAGACTTTATGGACCAGTCAGGACATGAAAGGTTATAGGTAGACAATACAATTTGTCCACTGGAGGGCCTGAAACGGTCGCTTGGGCCTTGAGCATGGCTCTGGAAGAAACAAAAAACTGACAGAGGTAAGGGATCTCTTCATTTCTGCACAACCAGGACACTGGTTCACTTATGACAGAGACTGTGTCACTTCCAGAGGCTGTAGAAGGGACTCTCTGATGATGCTGGGAAAGAAACTTAGTTATGGTTTTCTGGAGAAAACACACACACACACACACCACACACACACACACACACACACACACACACACACACTCACAGAATGATATATTGAAGAGTGATGAGGTCATTCTGAGAAATTTGTCCTGAAGTAGTATTGTCATTGTGCTGCCATCAGGGTCTACAGACACAAACCTCGTAGTCTGCTGCTCATCTGCACTACATGGCACCAATCGTTGCTCTAATATACTACTCTGTACATCACGGGGCTACCTGGAACATTGTAGATAACTTGTGGTATCATGGTATTTATACATGTGAAAGTATCTAAGCGGGCTGGAGAGATGGCTCAGCGGTTAAGAGCACTGACTGTTCTTCTAAAGGTCCTGAGTTCAAATCCCAGCAACCACATGGTGGCTCACAACCATTGGTAAGGAGATCTGATGCTCTGTTCTGGTGTGTCTGAAGACAGCTACAGTTTACTTAGATATAATAATAAATTAAAAAAGAAAGTATCTAGGCATAAAAATGTGTAGAGAAAATGACAAGCAATAAAAATTCTTTAGCTTCTTGCAGATTTAAAAGATCAAAGTTATCTGTACAGGTTGTCTTTGACAAAAACATCATTATGCAGTGCACAATCATGTATATACAGTCATGGATACATGTAGATACATATCTACACATATATGTAAAGTAAGGTAGAAGAAAGAGGGGTTACATTGTACTATGGAAATTGGCTTATATCTTTATGGAAGCTGAGGAGTACCTCAGTATGCCATCTGCAAACTTGAATTCCAGGAATGTAGGCTTTGAGCAACTCAGACTTAGAACAACAGTGTGAAAACCCAGGGGTGTATGGGGGATCAGGCATAAATACTGGAGTTCAGTGTCGCAAGGACCTGAAATTTGATACCTGATGGCAGGAGAAGATGCATGTCCCAGCTGTGGAAATAAGACTCAATTTCCCCTTCTCTGCCTATTGTCTCTAGATCTTCAGTGGATTGGATGGTACTGTCCACACTGTATACCAATGCAAATTATATATGTACATGTGTGCATATATACATATATGTATATATGTGTGTATATATGTGTATATATGTATATATGTACATATATACATATATATATATTTGAAACACCAACACAGACACACCAGAGGTCATAGACATCTGTACCTGGGCATCTCTTAACTCAGCCAACTTGATCCTCAATATAAACTACCTCACGAAGTGACTGTCCTTGTATCGTTTACAGGTAACTCCTACAGAACAGGGCATGAAAGAATTAACTCAGTTGGTGGGTACCTACCCCCAAGGTTTTGTGATGTGGATTGGACCAATGATCCCCATTATTACTCTGTGCCATTCTGACATCGTCCGATCTATCCTCAATGCCTCAGGTATCCATGAAAGCTGGTAGTGGTAGGAATCTGAGGACTTCCAGTCAACCTCTCTCTCTCTCTCTCTCTCTCTCTCTCTCTCTCTCTCTCTCTCTCTCTCTCTCCTGGACATTCTGTATCCCTAGATGTCTTCAAGCCAAGGTCCTATCCTAGAGGAAGTCAATTCTTGAGGTAGAAGTGGACAGGGGCAGGGACATCCCTAACCTTGTGTGGTCAGGGCCCTGACAGTTGAGTGGAGGGTGTGGTCTGTGCTAGGATGTATGCAATGGCTTTCTGGAGGAACTGTCGCTTAAGTCATGTCTTTAGATTTGAGTAGGAATGTTGAAGCTAGGGCCAGGTAGCCCAGTGGGCATCCGAAACATCTAATGCTCAGACCTAGAACCAGAAAAATAAACATTCCTATGCTCAGAGCAAGGAGAGGACTTGTAGCTGTTAGAGAATCTGGTCTGTTATTTCTATACCACCTAACTCTGAGTTCATCTTTCCCCTTTGTCCAGTTGGTTGATCATTTTATGTTGGTTGGTGTCTTGTCAGAGCCCAGAAATCTTCCCCATCACAGCCTAGCTTCCTACTTTTGCATTCTTATCTTCCCATCTTGGGATAATCCAGATTAAGAAGGGAAAGAGATGGATCACCACAGCTTTGTCATTTGCCAGGCATGGGTCTGACGCTTTGGCTGCCAAATTATTTCAAGTGTACCCTTGAACTTGAAGACCTGAATCAACCACCCCACTTTACTTTTTAAAATATTTGTGTGAGTGCAAGCATGTATATGCCATAGCATACATGTGGAGTTCAGAGGGCAACTTGATCCTTGCCTTCCACCTTGTTTGAGGCAGGGTCCCTCATGGTTTGCTTCTGTAGATGCATGCTAGCTGAATCTCAAGCATCCAGGACAGAGAACTCTTGTATCTAGCTCCTATCTTATCCGGAGTTATAGACATGTGCTGCCACATCTGGTTCAGAGGATTCAGCAGGCTTATGCAGCAAGTGCTTATATCCACTGAGTATCTCCCCAGTCCAGACCATGCCACTTTCATGAAACCCAGGCTTTTTACTCCAGGTGGACACTGTACTTGCTCCAGCTTGCCCACCACTGAGGTCTCTGATGCCTCTAGCTGATAATGGAATGTGAATCAGGCAGACAGGCTGGGCTGTGGCAGTGACAACCCTATATCTTTCTCAAGTGGACAATCCTCTATCTCATGTCTGATCATGTTGCTTGGGTTGTGAGCATAACTGTGCGATGCCATCTGTATGGTCACAGCTCTTTCAGGTTCACATTTACATTTCCATCTCCTTTTTTGCATTTATATTTATCTCACCTGGGATTGCATGAAGATGGGCATGTCTGCACTTGGCTGCAGACCTGAATATTTGAGGCATGCCAAGTTCTGTATAATAAGCCATTGGAGATGGCTTTTCACAGCTGGGCTCTCTTTGGGAGATATCTGAGATCTAGGACCTTGGGTCCCTCTGAGAAATGATAGATCCCTTATCGAAGTCATATCTAAGACAAGACATTAAGAACATCCAGGTGGGACCAGTGGGTCACATTCTAGGCCACATTCAGTATATTAAAGGAGCTTTTGCTTTTTGGGAGGCATTGTTTTACTACTCAGTCAAAGCTAGCCCCAAACTCTGAATTTATTTATTTTTTCTTTAACCTCTGAAATATTGGAAATTACAACAGCCACCATGCCTTCGTTACTTTTCTGTTGCTGTGATAAAACACCGTGACAAAGGAAACTCATAGAGGAAGAATTAATTTTAGATTATGGTTACAGAGGGGCAGTCCATAATGGTGACAGAGTCCTGGTGACAAAGGTAGGAAGCTGAGAGATCATATACTCAGCCATAAACACAAAGCAGGAAGAGCAATCGAAAAGTAGGCAGAGTCCATGAACTATCACAACCTGCTCCAAGTGAGGTACTCCCTTCAGCAAAGCAACACCTACCAAACCTCCCTAAATGGTGCCACCAGCTGGAGAGTAAGTATTCAAACGCATTCGCCTCTGGGAGACACTCTCATTCAAACCTCCACACATGACGATTCTGAAATCCTGTGAGAGGCTTGTCTGAGGTTTACATGAGGTCTGTCAGATAATCTGGTCCATGTTACAGCATGAGGCATCATGTCAGGGTAGTTATGTGTGCTAAAGATTCACTATGTCATGTTAACCCTTATGGTTCATGTGATGTGTCCCACATCGGTTCAGGAGATGTCAGATACGTAGGGTACCTAGATGATAGGGACATAGGTTTCAAAATGCCAGAGTTGTGATGGACTCAGGTATGACATACATGTTAGACTATGTACAAGCCATGTAAAGTGGCCTTGCAGCAAAATGTGGTGTATAAAGCTGTGGCTTGTCTTACCTGCTGACACTCCTGCTGCCTAGTCCTATCTTTTCCCTTTCAACTTCATTTTGCTTCCTCTATCCTTGGTTCTTGGCATGTGGACTTTGGAATGGAATTGCAGACTTCTGGGAGGGGTTCCCACCCACCTTCCACAGTCTGTCCTCAAGCACACCATGACCCCTGGTGTCCTTGTTCATTGCAGCTGCCGTTGCACTCAAGGATGTGATATTCTACAGCATCCTAAAGCCTTGGCTGGGTGAGTACCTGCAGGTGATGGGCAAGGGACACCCTTGGGGGTAAGAGAATAGTCCTACTCTTGCCTTATACTGTGGCTGCTGTATCAGGGGATGGGCTCTTGGTGAGTGCTGGTGACAAGTGGAGCCGCCACCGTCGCATGCTGACACCCGCTTTCCATTTCAACATCCTGAAACCCTATGTGAAGATTTTCAATGATAGTACCAACATCATGCATGTGAGTTGCTGGAACACAGGGTTACAACTCCTCTTTTCCAAACAGTGGCTATTCCTGGGTTTGGGTGGCTGGAGCATAAAATGAGAAAGCTGGGTCAGGGGCTGAAATTAGGCAGAGTGTCAAGGAGCCAAGGTCCAACCAACATCAGCCCGATCTTCTTCTGCCAGGCGAAGTGGCAACGGTTGATTTCAGAAGGCACTACCTGTCTGGACATGTTTGAGCATGTCAGCCTCATGACTCTGGACAGTCTGCAGAAATGTGTCTTCAGCTTTGACAGCAACTGTCAGGAGTAAGTCCTTGCTCTGAGCCTTGAAACCTGGTCTGTGAACCCAAAGGAGGGAGGATGGGTTGGTGGAATCAAAGTGGCCTCTCTAGAGGACATGGTCCAGAACCAACACTAAAGATGTGTGAAAGGAGAAAGTGAAGGAAATGTTTCAATAAAGTCGCAGAGATGGCAACAATCAAAACATGTGGGACAGACAGGGATGAGACACATTAGAAACAAACTTCAAGGGATCAGCAGTATCTAGATCATAATGCCAGTATAAGGCCAGGTAAAGATGTACTTAGCCTGCGGTTCCAGGGAAACTAGGAAGGTATTTGTGCTTGTGTTAGACATATTTCCAAAAATGTGTACTTGAGAGAACTTGAATTGAAGGAAGGCTTATTCTGGCTAATGGTTTCAGCAGCTTTAATGGTTGGTTGGCTTCATTACTTTTGAGGGTGTATAACAGCACAGAACAGCTAGGAGCACCTGTTAAAATAGTCTCATGGCATCCAGAAGCAGACAGACAGATAGACTATCCATATCAAGAGCATACTAGTGTCCTAAATTCTTCCCTAGACCAATCATAGGGAGACTGGGGAGATGGCACTTGCAAAGGACTTGAGATTGACTCCTAGAAACCTCATAGAAGTTTACAACTATCTGTAATTCCAGTAACAGCTGACCAACACACACTTCTGTCCTTCAAGGATGCCAGGCACACACTAGAGTATACATACATATACCAGGAAAAACACATAAAGTAAAGATAAATTTAAAAAATTGAGACAAGGTCTCACTATATAGCTTTGGCCCTACAGCTCACTATGTAGGACAGGCTTATCTATCTATCTATCTATCTATCTATCTATCTATCTATCTATCTATCTCTATCTATTTTGCTGGGCATGGTGGCACAAGCCCTTAATCCTAAATCTCTTAGTTTGAAGTCAGACTATACTGGTCTACAGAGCAAGTTCCAGGATAGCCAATGCTATACAGAGAAACTCAGTCTTACACCCCTCCCCAAATACACACACACACACACACACACACACATACACATACACACACACACACACACACACACACACACACACACACCTTTAGGAGATAGTAGGGAGATATTCTAAGTTACAGTGGAGCTGATGACGGACATGATCAAAACTGAGCTCCTTCTAGGATCTAAATTTCCCTACCTCCTTCCTCAAACTGTTCAGCTTGGGCCTCATTCTTTTCCAGAAGATACCAGGGTTAAGCTCGCCTACTAGTGTCACCGTTTCTACTGTCAACTCATCTAGTGTCTTCATGACTTCCATGGGAAGTCAGTATTGAGAGCTGGCTACACTGCCATCTGGGAGCATAGGAGTGTGGAGGCAGCTCACAGAGATAGGATGAGTTTTTTTTTTTTTTTTTTAGGATGAGTTTTTTGAACATTGATTCTCAGGGCTCACTCCACTCTGCTTCTGTGGCCAAGTGTTTCTGGTACTCCATTCCTAATGGCTCCTGGCTGGAGGAAAGAGGCACAGGATTCACATATGTTAAATTGCTGTCTCCTAAATCCTGCAGGAAGCCCAGTGAATATATCGCTGCCATCCTGGAGCTCAGTGCCTTAGTGGCCAAAAGGCACCAACAGCCTTTGATGTTCATGGACCTGCTGTATAATCTCACCCCTGATGGGATGCGCTTCCGTAAGGCCTGCAACCTGGTGCATAAATTCACTGATGCCGTCATCCAGGAACGCCACCGCACCCTCCCAGATCAGGGTTTGGATGATTTCCTTAAGTCTAAGGCCAAGTCTAAGACTTTGGATTTCATTGATGTGCTGCTGCTGAGCAAGGTGGGTTCTCAAGAAGCAGAATGAATATTGATGCCAAATATTATATCAATACAGATGCCACTGTGGCAAATCCAGGCAAATCCCCCAACATCAAGGATCACAGCAGCCAGATTAGGTTGTAACAACGACTCCCCATTACCATTGCCCCCTTTTCCAGGGTGGGAATGAAGTGTTTTTACCTATATACACAGTGAGGTTTACACCACAGAGAAATGGCAATGCATTCTCATCCTGTTGTTCACATAGAATAACAAGGACACCTGAGTCTAATTCCCCTCAAGGGGATAAATAGTAAACAAAGAGAGAGGAATGGTGGTAGAGCACGCCTTTAATCCCAGCGCTTAGAAGGCAGAGGCTGGTGGATTTCTGAGTTCGAGGCCAGCCTGGTCTACAGAGTGAGTTCCAGGACAGCCAGGGCTATACAGAGAAACCCTGTCTTGAAGAACCAAAAAAAGAAAAAAAAAGAAAGAAAAAGGAAAAAAGAAAGAAAGAAAGAAAGAAAAAAAGAAAGAAAGAAAGAAAGGCCAAAAGAGAGAGGGGTGTGGAGGAATAAGTGAAAGAAAGAAGAAGAGAGATAAAGAAGGGGAGAGAGGGAATTTCATTCTGGAGTTAAACAAGCTCTTTCCAGGATAAAGTCTAGTTATGTAAACCAAACGTTTCCATGGATTTCCCTGGATCTACAGCACTTTAGAATGTGGGGAGAAGTATTTTGAGTAAAGCTTTACTTCTGATTCCTAAGGCCATGAAGCCATCTTCCATATCAAGTCACCGTCAGTTCCTCAAAAATTCTCCATCATGTAGAAACATGGTGACATTTCTGTGTGAGTTGTTGACTCCTCCAACTGCAGACAACACAGGAGACAGGATACCCAGCAGAAAGCCAGGAAGTTCAGACTGTACCAGTAGCAACAGACAAGAGCTGGACAGTGGTACCCAGCCTTTGGTTTCTGGTGGAACAATCGATCTTCTGGGAATGTCGTAGTTTAAACACAGGGATTTTCAGAACTGCTGTAATCTGGGTGGTCTTGCTTTGCCTTCAGGATGAAGACGGAAAGAAGCTGTCAGATGAGGACATCCGGGCAGAGGCTGACACCTTCATGTTTGAGGGTGAGGGTCCCAGTGTGGGACAGAGAGTTTATCCTTCTTGAGACTTGTGGGGAAGATCCAGAATCCTTCTATTCTATCCTTTGATTCTTTTTCTATTTCCGGATTTCACTACCTGGGCACTGTCCTCAGTGAGGTGCTGAAGCAGTGCAGAGACCCATGTTTGTCCCTCAGGCCATGACACAACAGCCAGTGGGCTCTCCTGGATCCTGTACAACCTGGCAAAGCACCCGGAATACCAGGAGCGCTGCAGGCAGGAGGTGCAGGAGCTGCTGAGGGGCCGAGAGCCTGAGGAGATTGAGTGGTGAGCATAGATCTTCCCTCCTCAAGTGTGGAAGAGTCACTCTTTTTGTCGATTCTTCTACATTTGCTCATGGCATTGAATCTGAGCCCAGAGGACCTAGTACCAAGCCTGATTAGCAAGGAAAGGCTTGTTGGCTTTGCAACAGACCAATTTTTTTTTTTTTTTGTCACTGAGAGAACAGTGATATTTTACACATGTTCAGTGAAAGCTCTTCCCTTGCTCTCTTTTCTCTCTAATGGATGTCTTCTTCCATGACTGTTTATTTTTCTCCTGTACCCTAGATCTTACTGTAGTGATATATTCAGGGGCTAAGAGGTGATATTTGGGCATTGCATTGTGCTGGAGCTAGAAAGATGGCTCAGCTGTTAAGAGCACGCCTTACTCTTGCACAGTTTGGTTTTCAGCATCCACATCTGGTAGCACACAAGCAACAGTAACTCAGTTCCAGTGGATCTGAGGCCCCTGACACACACACACACACACACACACACACACACACACACACACACACACACTTAAAAATAGCCTGGTGTAGTGATACACTCCTTTAATCCGAGTACTTGGGAGGCAGAGGCAGGATCTCTGAGTTTGAGGTGAGCCCAGTCTACCCAGGGCTATATAAAGAATCTCTGTCTCAATAAAATTATAAAAATAGCAGTCTAGGTGCTGTCCAGGACTCTGGGTCATTCATCCATCCAGCCTTCTCCCAGAAACCTCTCTTACAATGGTTTTCCCACCCCAATTTTGTATCTTCTCCATTGTGGTTCCACAGACCTAGGACTAGTCAGGAGGTCCCAACTTGGCAGGAAATCAGTCTTAATTTAGAATATGTTCTAATTTTCTATTATTCTAGTTATCTCGAATTTGATCTACATAGGGCTTACTTTATCACTGTGAGAAAAGATTTCACTGATCCACATGAACTGTCAGCCTACATTTGCTCCCTGGTTAATAGCTGAAGGGGTTTCCTTAGGGACGACCTGGCCCAGCTGCCCTTCCTGACCATGTGCATCAAGGAGAGTCTGCGGCTGCATCCACCAGTCACGGTCATCTCCCGATGCTGCACCCAGGACATTCTTCTCCCAGATGGCCGGACCATTCCCAAAGGTGCCGTATGGGGAAAAGGGTCCTAGGCAAGCAGCAGAGTCTTGTCATGAAATTCCCTCTTCTCCCACAGGTATCATCTGCCTCATCAGCATCTTTGGAATTCATCACAACCCGTCTGTGTGGCCGGACCCTGAGGTGCTGCCTGCCTTATCCCCTAAAGCAGGGCAGGGGCTTTAAGGGAAAGAGTGGGGCTTGGACCTAGGAAATCAGACCTCACCGTCCCTGGTTGTACTGGGAAGTCACTCATCCACCTTGGCTCAATATCTCCCGCAGGTCTATGACCCCTTCCGCTTTGACCCAGAAAACATCAAAGACAGCCCACCTCTGGCATTTATTCCCTTCTCCGCGGGGCCCAGGTGAGGCCAATGGGCTGCTGGCCCAGGTGAGGTCAATGGGCTTGGGTGGATAGAGCGCGGTCTGGGATTGACAGTGGGAATAGTAGGGAATTAGAATGGTCTGGTTCTGGTTCTCCTCCCTGCCCTTTATTCAGGTTATTCAAGTCTTGAAAGTAGAGGTTAGAAAGAGAAGGGCTGCTGCTCTAAGCCCAGAATCCCACCCGTCTGAACTGGGCACTGAGGAGGCAAGACCTTTGGGGATGCAGAAGTCCAGTTGGGGTCCCAGGCGCATCACGGTCCTCCTGCCCTTCATGCTGACTAGGTGCTGCAGAGAATGTGTCAGGTTGGGTTCCACTGTGCCTGGCTGCGTCCCGGCACAGTCATACTCCTTATCTGGTTCTCCCGCAGGAACTGCATCGGACAGACTTTCGCCATGAGCGAGATGAAGGTGGTACTGGCGCTGACGCTGCTGCGCTTCCGACTCCTACCCGACGACAAGGAGCCGCGCAGGCAGCCAGAGCTGATCCTGCGTGCAGAGGGCGGGCTGTGGCAGCGGGTGGAGCCTCTGAGCGCCGGTGCGCAGTGACCTGACACCTGGTCTGGAGCCACCCCACCAACCTACCTCTACGAATCCCAGAATGAACAGAACTGTCTCTTACCGAGAGCCAGCAGGGGGTGCCGTGAATCCAGTGCGTGGATGAGAAAGGTCAAGCTGGTTGGGTGTCTGAGCCAAAGAACCCTGACTTCCTCTAACTGACCACTGGCCTTTATAAGGTGCATTCTCCTCCAACAAACCTGGACTACTCTCTGGACAACTGGAAGCCAAAGGGAGGTCTCCGCAAGAGACCAGAATGAAAGGCAAATTTGATTCTCTCAGCAAAACTCATATATCAGGTTCATTTCCATTACTTTTACCTCCATTCTAATCGCCTAATAGACCTTTCTTCTCTCGCCTCAGAATTACTTTTCTGTGGGTACTAAATTACTGTACTTATTAAACCTTAAGACCAGCATTTTTCTGTCTCATTTAATACTAGGGTCTCATTATATCACCATTAATAGTCTGACTCCTCTTTTTAAGCTCTTCCTGCAGGACACCGTGTTGGGCTTGTCTAGGGAGTTTTGAAGTGATGTCTGATTTTTTGTTTTTGTTTTTGTTTTTGTTTTTATTTTGTTTTTTGAGACAGGGTTTCTCTGTGTATCCTTGGCTGTCGTGGAACTCACTCTCTAGATCAGGCTGGCCTCAAACTCAGAGATCCACCTGCCTCTGCCTCCCAAGTACGGGGATTAAAGGCGTGCGCCCCCACCGACCAGCGTGATGTCTGATTTTTGTTGTATCTCACAGGTTTTCTCCAGTAAGAAAGAGAGGAGAGGGTTGAGAGTGATGACGGGTACTGGGGTTGTTGGAAAGCACCCATTTCCCCACCATGGGGAGTGGCTGTATCTGGATAGGTCCCTCACTATGGGGCTAGAAATGTAGCTTTAACGATAAAGCCCTTGCTGAGCATGTGAGAACTCTGTTTTCCACAGCCTCACCCCAATGTCCCTGCATTTGAAACAAAGCAACACAAACAAATAAAAGTGAGATGCACTGGCTAGGAAGATGGTTCAGTGTTAAGGAGCACTTGATGCTCTTTCAGAGGATCCAAGTTTGGTTCCCAGCACTTGTGTCAGGTTCCAGGGGATCTGATGCCCTTTTCTGGCTTCAGTGAGCAACCGTGCTCTCATATGCTTGCCTGTGTGTGGGTGTGGGTTTGGGTGTGTGTGTATGCGCACGTGTGCGCATGCTCCTCCCTCCCCGCAGAGTCAGAGTCATACACCACAGATACACACATGGTCTCCTTGAGGGCCAAGGAGTTTGTTGGAGAGATTCAAATGGGTTTGGTGTTGATACAAAGGTGGTGAGCAATCAGGAGTCACCAAAAGCCAAGGCTAAATTGGTTTCTCTTGAGTCCCATGAATGAAATCTGTAAACAAAGAAATCCCAAGAGTAAGTTACTGCTGTCTGGATCCTGCTTGGGAATTTAAAAGGGATGTGGGAAAGTGTGGATGACTTCAGGGGATAGCCATGAGCTGCCAATCAGCATGCTTTCCATTGGTCACTTAGCAAAGGGGAGGAGGGGACCCTAGAAGGAACAGCCATGAACGCAAACAACAAATGGTTGTCTGCCTCTGGTTTTTCTAAGAATCAGCTGTGGTGCCAGGCAAAGAGTTATCATTGAGGGGAAGCCTTCAGGGTTTGGAGCCCGAATCCTGGCAGCCTGGTGGGTAACTTCTAGCTTCAAAAGAAGTGCCCAGCATAATTCCAGCATTCAGGAGGAAGAGGCAGGCAAATCTTTGAGTTGGAGGCCAGCCTAGACTACAGAGAAAGTTCCAGGACAGCCAGGGCTACACAGAGAAACTCTAGAAAAGCCAAATAAAGAAATAAATAAACAAAAAAATAATAGATAGATGGGTAAATAGATAGATACATAAGAAAAGGTTGTTTTTAATCTTCTGAAAGTCACATTTGTGGATTTTGCCACTAGTCCTCTCATGTCAAATACTTTTGTATTCAAGTGCATTCCCATAAAAGAAGAAAGACACAAAACAGAAATGTATCATACATGAATCTAATGTTAATTAATCATTGTTAGTGTTCTTTCAGACACATCTCTAGTGTTTTTTATTTATAACAATATTTTAATTGTTATTGTTTTGTATGAGAGTTTTGTCTGCATGTATGTCTGCATACTACAGAGTCCTCAGAAGCCAGAAGAGGATGTCAGGTATACTGAAACATTGTATAGGTGCTGGGAATTGAACCTGGATCCTTGGAAGTGCAGCTAGAGTTTTTAACTGCTCAGGCATCTCTCCAGTCCCTATAATCATATTTTTGTGTGTATTTTTATTTCTTTCCAATAATATGACATATGTACAATATCCTATTTAAAGGATGTTATTTCACTGGCTACAGAGTACCTAGAAAGATGTTCAATATCATTAAGAATTGGAGAAATTTATAGAAAACCAGGATAGAATTTATACCTACCAGAAAGTTTAGCATCCAGAAAAGGAGAAGAAACAAATGTTGATTGGGATGAATGTAGAATGATAAGGGAAATGGCTGGGGTTGACGGTCTGACACTCTTACATTTTAGAGAGATTGCAGATTGTTGCAGCTGATGTGGAAAACAGTTTGTCAGTTCTTGGACAGTGAAAGAGAATTCTTACTTCATCCTGAAGTGTGTGCACTGAGTGTGTGCACAGCACAGTGAAAACAAATGACTGAATAAAAATATGCAAGGGGATGTTCAAGACAGCCCTAAGAGATGATCTCTTGTGCACTGTGTAAAAGCATTTACCTGTCAATGAAACACTGATTGGCCAATTAATCAAGGCAGCATTATAATTTGGGACATCTGGCAGAGAGAGATGAATTCTGGGATTGAGTCAGGCAGAGGGGACTTGCCCAGAATGCTGAAGGAGACAGTCATGTGGTTACCTGAAGAGAGGTAACCATGCACATAGTGGGACTTAGAAATAGAATAAATGGCCAGGTGGTGGGTGGTGAACGCCTTTAATCCCAACACTTGGGAGGCAGAGGCAGGTAGATTTCTGAGTTTGAGGCCAACCTGGTCTACAGAGTGAGTTCTAGGACAGCCAGAGCTACACAGAGAAACCCGGACTCGAAAAAAACAAAACAAAACAAAACAAAACAAAAACAAAAAAAAGAAAGAAAGAAAGAAGGAGAGAAAGAAAAGAAAGAAAAAGAGAGAGAAATAGAATAAATAGGTTGTTAAGTTATGAGCTAGTTGGGAAATAAGTCAAAGCTTATGCCTAAGCATACACTCATGGAATATTAAGTCTCAGAGGCCTTATTTCTGGGGACCCTAGATGACATTTGCAAAAGCCCCCCACACTTATACAGCCCCATGATTAGATGCGTGAATCAAAGGCAGAAGACTTCTGTCTTAGTCAGGGTTTCATTGTTGTGAAGAGACACCATGACCAAGGCAACTCTTATAAAGGCAAACATTTAATTGGGGTTT
This sequence comes from Mastomys coucha, assembly GCF_008632895.1. NCBI lineage: Eukaryota > Metazoa > Chordata > Mammalia > Rodentia > Muridae > Mastomys > Mastomys coucha. The sequence continues at coordinate 4,474,844 of NW_022196910.1, read as the reverse complement.
GCTTATGGTTTCTGAGGTTCAGTCCCTCATCGTCATTGTTGGTATCAAAAGACCAGTTTTGCAGATCAGCTCCAATCCCTCCATGTGCTTCTCTTGTTCCTCAACTCAACTTCTCTTAGCCATGAAACCTATTCAACCTCTACTAGATGATGCTACAACGCCTGACCCAGCTAATGAAGTACCTCCTTCCACCCCAGATCTGTTTCCACACCACCAAAAACTCAAACTGCTGCCTCAGTTTCTTCTTCTCATCAGGATACCCCAAAGCCTACTAGTTAGGCCTCCCCAGATCCCTCCCCTCCTGTGCCAGCTGCAGGTCACGCCAATCGCCCTGCATTGATGCCAAACTTTACCCCTCCTATCACACACTCTAAGGCCACAGCCAAACCCCCAAGTCCTTCTCTCCCAAGGACACCTGACCCAGCATCAGTCCTTCCTGTAAGGGAAATGGCTGGGGTTGACGGTCTGGTCAGAGTACATGTTCCTTTCTCGCCAAGTGAACTTTCTCAAATAGAAAGCAGACTAGGTTCCTATACCTCTAACTCTTCCTTCTGCCTTTATTAAAGAGTTTCAGTACATTACTCAACCTTACAGCTTGACTTTCCACAATGTACATATGATCCTTTCTAATAACTTACTTACTGAGGAATGCAGGCAAGTATGGGAGCAAGTGAGAATGCATACAGATTAAATTCATCAAACAGATAGAACATATACAATTGGATTGGAGGCAGTGCCTGTCCAGGATCCTCGATGGAATTATAATTCCACAGATGGTATTTAGCCAGATATAGATTTATAATATCTATCTAAATAGATTTAGGCCTTCTGGCTGGCCTAAGAAAGGCAGCCTTAAAGCCAGTAAATTTTAAAAACCAAGAGGTTGTCCAGGACAAAGAAGAAAATCCATGCCAACTTTTAGAAGGCCTCACAAAGGTTTTATTGCAGTATACCAAACTAGACCCTGAAAACCCAGAAGGTAAGTAACTTCTGATGACCTACTTCTTTTCCCAGAGCTACCCTGACATAAAAGCCAAACTTAGAAAGCTGGAGAGGGGACCCCTAACTCCACAGGTAGAAGTTTTAGCACTGGCCCTCAAGATGTACCATGAGAGAGATGAGAAAACCCACAAACAAAAATACCATACTTAGGGCTGGAGAGATGGCTCAGCAGTTAAGAGCCCTGACTGCTCTTCCAGAAGTCCTGAGTTCAAATCCCAGCAACCACATGGTGGCTCACAACCATCTATAATAAGATCTGATACCCTCTTCTGGAATGTCTGAAGATAGCTACAGTGTACTTGCATATAATAAATAAGTCTTAAAAAAATACCAGCCAGGCAGTGGTGGCTCATGCCTTTAATCCCAGCACTTGGGAGGCAGAGGCAGGCAGATTTCTGAGTTCGAGGCCAGCCTGGGCTACAGAGTGAGTTCCAGGACAGACAGGGCTATACAGAGAAACCCTGTCTCAAAAAACCAAAAAAAAAAAAAAAACCATACTCAGGCAAAGGCTATGCAACCAGCCCCAGCCACTGCCCTGGACTCCTGGTCTTCTAAGACTTAGAGACCACCAGGTACCTGCCACAAATGCGGTCCACAAGGTCATTGGGAAAAAGTTTGCCCTATCTTCCACAACCCAAGGGGTCCATGCCCTAGGTGCCATCAAGAAGGACATTGGGCTGTTGATTGCCCTCATGTTGCACAGAACAGAGGGACATCACTCCCAGATAATCCTCCAGCTGATCTCCTAGGCTTGGCTATGGCTGATTGAAGAGGCCCGAGTTCTCTTGATCCAATCAGTGCCATCACTAGCAGGGAGCCATCGTGGTATGTGGGTGGCCCACTTACTCGGTCCTGATGGAGTTTTGGGGGCCCACTTTCCCCTCTTGTTTTCCTATTCTCAGGATAGGAGGAGACCTTACCTTCCTCACCAGACCCTACCACTTAGTTGCATTTTTAGGGGTGTACCTCTCACCCATTCTTTTTTGATAGTGCCAACATGTCCTGTCCCCTTATTGGGAAGGGGTCTTCTAGCTAGGTTAGGAGCCTCTATTTCCTTTGCTCCCCGCATTTGCCTAAACCCAAGCTCACCAGCTGTTCCTCTGCTCCTTCTTCAAGCCAATCAACCTGTTGTTTCCTTTACCAGTTTCTTGGTAGGTCCCCAAGTCTGGGATGTCCAGAACCGCTCTGTTGCTAAACACCATTCTCCTGCTGTCATCCAGTTACTGGACTCTACCAGGTATATAACCCAAGCTCAATACCCTCTCTCTCTCCAGAGCCTCAGGAGACTTAAGCCTATCATTTCTGACCTCTTGAGGAAAAAAAAACTCCTTCAGCCCTCCTCCTCCTTTAATGCTCCTATACTACCAGTTAAGAAACCTAATGGAACTTACCACCTGGTTCAAGACCTCAGGTGCATTAATTCTGCAGTGGTTCCCCTCCATCCTGTTGTGTGGCCAACCCTTACACACTTCTTTCCACTATCCCCTCAGCGACTTCCCATTTCTCAGTCTTAGATCTCAAGGATGCATTTTTCTCTATCCCTCTAGATGCCCAGTCACAGAACATATTTGCCTTTACCTGAACAGATCCTGACACCCACTTCTCTACCCAACTAACAGGACTGTTCTACCGCAGGGATTCCAGGACAGTCCACACCTATTTGGCCAGGACCTGGCTTCTGACTTACTGTCTCTGTCTCTCCCTAAATCTAAGACTGTACTTTGTGTAGATGGTGTCCTTCTCTGTAGCCCGTCTCCAGACATTAGCCAAGCTGACATCTCTGCTCTTCTAAATTCCCTCTCCAGTCGAGGATACAGGGTCTCACCTTCTAAAGTCCAACTGTTCACTCCTCAGGTAACCTATTTGTGATTAAATTACCCCAACCCATAAGGCCCATATCTATTACCTTAGATAGAAAGAATCTGATTCAGTCTCTAAAGGAAGAAATTTTATCATTCCTAAGAATAGCTAGTTTTTTATTTTCCTAGGTTCCTTCCTTTTCCCTCCTTTCCCACCCCTTATATGAAGCAGCCTTAGGCCCCACCCACGAACCTCTTCTCAAACCTGTTACCAAGCCATTTCACAGGCTCCAACAGGCTCTCCTTAAGACTCCCACCTTGCCAGGCAGTGGTGGCGCATGTCTTTAATCCCAGCACTTGAGAGGCAGAGGCAGGCGGATTTCTGAGCTTGAGGCCAGCCTGGTCTACAGAGTGAGTTCCAGGGCAGCCAAGGCTACACAGAGAAACCCTGTCTCGAAAAACCAAAAAAAAAAAAAAAAAAAAAAAAAAAAAAAAAAAAAACTAGATCTAACCATATAGGGATGGGCACCTTGTATCCTTACCTTAGCAGCCGATGAACTCATTATTTAAGCATCAAAAAAACTTAAGCTTTAGGTTGCCTATAACTGTCCTCTCTTCCCATAACCTGTCACAGCTCCTAACATACAAAGGCTTATAGACTCTACCTCCCTCCAGGGTTCTTTTTCTTCAGGTAGCACTAATAGAAGACCCCACACTCACCTTCCAATCATTCCCGCCTCTTAATATTTCCAATCTTCCTCAACCAAATATTGACCACTCCCTATCTCACTCCTGCACATTAAATGAAACCTTAGAGGAACTATTACCTCAATCCTTCACACATACAGGAGGGCACATTGCCTCAGGCCATCTATACCTGGTATACAGATGGCAGCTCCTTTCTACATGAAGGGGCCAGAAGAGATGGCTATGTCACAGTGTCAGACACAGAGGTAGTAGAGGTGCAAGCCCTTCCTGTTCGTACGACCAATCAATAGGCTGAACTAATAGGCCTTACCCGCCCCTTTCAACTGGCACAGAGACAATCCCTCAACATCTACAAAGATTCCAAATATGGTTTCCATATCCTCCTGTCCTATGCTGCTATCTGGAAAGAGCACTGGTTACTTACCACAAAAGAAGTAACTAATGCAAACCAAATTATAACCATGCTAAAGGCCTCCCATCTTCCCACAGCTATTGGGATTATCCACTGCAGATCCCACCAATAGATGATTCTATTGTCTCCAAGGGAAAAAACCAAGCTGATGAGGCAGCTAGAGCTGTGGCCTTTAGGGGCCCAGAGTCGTCTCATCCTCCCCAGTACATCCTTACACTGCAACCCACATCCCCACCTTCATCCCCTGATACTCTCCAAACTGTCCCATCGTCACCAACTCTTTCATCCTAACAGCCAAGCATTGTCTTATTTTGTTAAGACCCACTTACAGCCTAATCCTAAGGACTTACGTTTCTTAAAATCTATCACTGTTTCTTGCAAAATCTGTCAAATTTCTGACTCCACCTCAAGGTACCGTAGCACCCCTTTTCCTACCCATCAGGCTAGAGGTTCCCTTCCTGAAATTGACTGACAACTTGACTTTACCCACATGCCCACTGTCAGACGTGCCAAGTACCTCCTGGTCTTGGTAGACACCTTCTCTGGGTGGGTAGAGACATTTCCCATAACTAACTAAAGGGCTCAGACAGTCTATGATCTCCTCCTCTAAGAGATCATCCCCCAACCCCTGGTTTGGTGTCCTAGCCTCTCTCCAATCAGACAATGGTCCCAAATTTACTTCCCAAGTTTCTCAAATCCTACCTAAGGCCCTAGATATCCCCTGGCATTTTCATATTCCCTACCACCCTCAGTCTTTAGGTAAGGTAGAAAGGACTAATTGCTCTTTAAAAACCACTCTTGCTAAGCTGTCACAGAAACTTCATCTTGGTTGGGTAAAACTCCTTCCTCTGGCTCTTTTCAGGTTACAAGCTCTCCCAAAGTGACCTCTCCTAATCTTATCCTTTGAACTCATGGATGGACGTCTGGTCCTATCTCCTAGTCTTTCACCTAAATGCTCTCCCATCTCAGACTATCTACTTACCCCATTACTTTGCCATCTCCATTCTTTCCTATAGAACTTTGCTGGCCACCATCTACCACGACCATACATTGTCTCCTGTCCACTGCCTGTCAACACTGGAGACCAGGTCCTTCTACCCCTTCCAGACCATCGGCCCTCACCCCTTTCTGCCAAATGGCAGGGCTCTTTTAAGGTAATACTCATGATGCCTACAGCTGCTAAATTCGAGGGACTCTTTCATTGGGTCCACCTGTCTTACCTCAAACCTTTCATTCCTCCACCTAAAAATGACTCTTCTTCATACACATCGACCCTAACAGGGCCATGCTCTGTTAAGCTCCAGAAGACGTCGAGACCACAATCCCAGAGAATGAGACTCCACTCCGGCAGCTGCACTCAACCTCATTGGATTAGACATGGGTTTCTCATCCTCCCCCTACTGTCGTTTCCATCCAAGATAGCCCTTACATCTGAAGATTCAAGGTTCAAGAAACCCCCAAAGATAACAAACAGTCTTTCTAAATAGGGTCAGGAAACTGTTCCATAGCCGGATGCCAGGAACCGATCCAAATTGCTGTCATCCCTGTATCTGTTATCCCATCTAAATATTATGATCTCTATACTTGCTTTCTCTTTGACCAGATAAAAGATTATTGTAGAAAATGACCAGACAAATATGGGGGCTGCCCATATTAGTCTTGTCAGATACATATGCTAGGATCATGGGCCAATCATTTCTTCTATTAACACCACAAGCCACTCTTTTTCTACAAACAAGACCCATGGGATCCCAAGTGGGAGACAGGAGTTGTTGGTAAGCTCTACTGTAAAAATCAACTGGGGTCTCCAGTAAGTCCTATCTGTATCCAGAAAAAAATATGTCTCAACTACCCAACCTCTAGATATTAGAAAAGTAAGAAAAAAAATCAAACACTCCTCTGAGGTCCTTACCTCTTTGACATCACCCCTCATAAATGGCACTAACTTGTCATTTCACCTTTTGCTTCAGACCTTGACCTTGGTGTAGCAACTCCTTAATGTCACCAGACCCAGCTGCTTTAAAGATTGCGGGCTATGCGAACCTCCTGGAACTAACCCACAATTGCCACTTACAGCCTCTCCAGTGATACTGCCAAGTAACCTTACCTCACCTTTGTCAGCTGCCCCGACTCTGATGTTGCCATGACTCCATACTTTTCCTCTATCCCTCTTTTTGACGTGGCAAACTGTTTTAAGGCCTCCGCGACATGTTCTGTAAGAATGCTAAGCTCCCTAGACTGCAATAGAACCACAACCCTTGATGCATCATCTCTGCCACAGTGCCCTGCAGTCCAGAACACATCAATTCTTTGTGGCACTCAGGTATATCATCGCCTACCAGCCAACTGGTCAGGAACTTACACATACTCCTTGGAGTAATCCAGGTAAATGAGCCCCTGCCAATCCCAGTTGTAGATATGATAGCTACCCAACATAAGAGGGCAGTTCAGGTCATGCCACTCTTGGTCACTACAGGAACAGCCATAGATGCTGGGACTGGAATTGTAGAGATAATGACTTCCATGACCCAATATGATAAATTCACTTCCCAGTTTAAAAAGTTCTCAAGAAATGTCTTAAACCATGCTTACTATTCAGATACAGATTGATTCTTTGGAAGCTGTGGTGCTTCGGAAGCGATGGGGGCTAGATGTCCTGACAGCTAAAGAAGGTGGTCTTTGCCTGTTCCTTCAAGAAGAATGCTGTTTCTATGTCAACCAATCCATGATAGTGAGAAATAATATCCAGGAGCTACAGACAGACATACAGAATTTCAAGAAACAGGAGGCCTCCAGTTCTGGGACTTCCAAAAACCCTATATGGGAATGCATACTCCCTTTCATAACACTTTTCTTAGTCATCTTCCCGGCGTTATTATTTGCTCCCTGCCTCATTAATCTCGTTTCTACATTTCTTCAATGATAAATACAAGAAATTTCTGGTCAAACTATTAATCAGTTTCTGTTGCAGGGTTACCAGCCACTGTCCACAGAGGAGCCTGATGTGAAATATTTACCAAGTGGACCCCGATAGTGAAAGTCAGCTGCACCCCAAAATTGACGATGCCTCTAAACAGCAGAAAGCAGTCTAAGAGACACTACAGACACCCCTATTCCCTTTTCACCATTGGCTTCCCCCTCCCCTTTTTTTCCCTTCTCTTTATGATAAGAAAAAGGGAGGAATGTTGGTATCAAAAGACCAGTATTGCAGATAGGCTCCAAACTCAGGAATGTCTCACATAGGGGACACCTGTTGCCATAGCAACCACATATTTTCCCAGAGTCCACTTCCCACACTTACCTGCCTAAATCACAGCCCAAATAAAAGGCAGACCCTTCCCCACTTTTGCCCCTTTTCCCTTTGTCTTTCTCCCTTTCCCCTCTTTGTCTCCAGTAAACCTCTTCCACGTGGAACTGCTTTGGCCTGGTGTGGTATGTCCAGGCTCGAGCCGCTCGCTATTCTAATACATAATCATGGCGGGAAGCATGGCAGCCTCCAGGCAGAGAACGGAGAGTTCTTTCTACATCCTGATCCAAGGGAAGCCAGGAGACTGGCTTCTGCAGATAGCTAGGAGAAGGTTCTGCTGCATTGGGCAAAGCCAGGACACTAGGAGTCTTCAAAGCCCACCTACACAGAGATACACTTCCTCCAATAAAGCCACGCCTCTTCCAGTAAGGCCATGCCTCCTAATTCCTAATAGTGCCACTCCCTATGGCCTAGCATTCAAACCACCACAGTTTCATTTTAGTTTGTGATCTCAGGTTTGAGTTCATCACTGATACTGGGCTCCCACCTCAGAGTTATTAGTCTCATTTAAAAAAAAAAAAGAATATAAAGTAGAGATGCAAATTGAAACTGGGCA
>NW_022196910.1:4466120-4467050 GCF_008632895.1 Mastomys coucha | reverse complement strand
CTGAAAGTGCTTGAAGGGGGATAAGGGAGAAGAGAAGCAGAGTGGTAGTTCGTTGTTTTTTTGTTGTTGTTGTTTTGGTTTGGTTTGGTTTGGTTTGGTTTGGTTTGGTTTGGTTAGTTTGGTTTTGGTTTTTTGAGACAGGGTTTCTCTGTGTAGCCCTGGCTGTCCTGGAACTCACTCTGTAGACCAGGCTGGCCTCGAACTCAGAAATCTGCCTGCCTCTGCTTCCCAAGTGCTGGGATTAAAGGTGTGTGCCACCACTGCCTGATGGGTGTGGTGGTTTGAATAAGAATTACCCTTGAGCCCAGCTGTGATGGCTTCTGAACTTGCCAAGGAAAGTGGATCTCTGTGAGTTCCAGTCCAGCCTGATCTACATTGTGAGTTGAGGACGGACGGACGTCCAGGACCTTAGAGACAACTTCAACCATTACCTCTCCCCTCAAAAAAAATAAGAAAAAAAAAAGACCTAAAAGTCTCAGATGTACTGGGGAAGTCTAGACAAGAAAGTTGATTTGAAGATAACCCCAGTGGAAGCTTCTGCCCCTCCTGCTGGTATCCCAAGCTCCCACTTTGAGACGTGAGGGTAACCGACCTGTAGATGGATTCTTCCACCTTGTAATGCTCCAAGCCCCTGCACCATGTGCACACATTTCCACACCTGAGGGGAGACTGTGAACTGTCTTTTCACTTGTCTGATTAAAGAACAGTTTGCTTCTGGAGATGCCTGTCTGCTTCTTTATATCTCCTGTCGCCCCATCAATCCCAACCCAACACCACACACACATCACATACAAATAAGAGTTCAAGGAGTAGAAAGTAGACTGATTCCTTATTACATAGTTTCTGACTTCTGGAAAAAGACAGACTCAATCCAATTAGGATTAAAAGATTGGATGCTAGCAGGACAGCAGCCTTAAAGCCAAATCTCAG
>NW_022196910.1:4459806-4463550 GCF_008632895.1 Mastomys coucha | reverse complement strand
AAAACAAAAAAAAAAAAAACGGAAAAAGCCCTTTGAACAAAGGCAGACCTTTTTGTTCTGGCCCATGGGTTCCCTGGCGAGTGAAAAGCACCTGACAGTTCAAGGCCAGGCCAGTAGGTGTTTACCTTATACTCACAGACCTATCAGCCTTCCTGTCTTTGTTCAAACTGACCAACCCTAAATTAGTGAATGGATACATTCCCACACCCTTAAACCCCAGGCTTCTAGAATAGCCGGTGTTTCTGCTTCTCGCAGCCAAATTCTGAGAGAAAAAGGGAAAGAAAATTCTGCCCATGAGAAAGAGAAATCCTTTACAGGAGCTAGGAGAAGCTCCCCAGCTTTGCCTCATGGATCATGTAAGTAGAGATTTACTTGACTAGAGCAAAGGAAAGGCTGACTCTCCGGAGGAAGTAAATCTCACAATAGCACTTGTCTCTCCTGTTATTCGAACCAAGTGGAGGGCCTTAGGAGTTAGGCCCTAGTTACTTGTATAAGATATTACAAGCCACTGCATCAGTCTATAGGTCCTAGGCTCTGTCTGCTACTCACAGGGAAAGTTTGCTTCTTGTTTGGGGACTTTTAGTTTTGAACTTTCAGTCTATAAAACTGTGTGTGTGAAGCCGTAGCACATGAATGGGTAACTAGGAACACAGGAAACTGAGACAGACTCAAGTGGTGGCTACTGGGGTCCTGGTGTTTTATGGCAGTGTTTTAGTTTTTGAAATGCAAAGTGTCTATGACTGTCAGACTTAGAGAAAGCCTTTTAAAGTATGGGTCTTGTGGAGTTAGGGCTTCTGCATTCCCAAGTGAGAATGTTTAAAATGTGGAATCTGTAAAGTCTGAAACAAATCAAGCCATCACAAGAGTCCAGCAAAGCGAGACCTTTATCTGAGTTAGGCAGCAAAAACTGAGTAGTCAGGGACAACAGCATAGACCTGGGAGCTGACTGCATCTTCAGCGGTTCATCCGTTCATCCGAGTAAGTATTTAAGCAGAGGACAAAAACGTATTGTACTCAGACTGCTACTGATTGACCAGGGCCACAGAACAGACTTTGGGGCTGAACTGCAACCCGGAGCCAGAACGTTACAGAGTTTTAAAATGTGAAGACCACAAATATCTGTGCCAAGTTACAGTTAAAATTTCCCACCAGTCAGAATCGCCTGTTCTTTCACGGTTAGGAGCAATCTTACGTTTGGGGGAAGAAAAGAATAGCCATCTGGAATGCTCCCCTGGAGCCTGGGAACTTGAACTTAATTTCACCTTCTGATCAAAATGAAGTCTCAAAACAAAACGGCAATACTTAGGATAAGTCTCATTTGTTTGATCTCAACAAAAGGAACCCCACCCCCACACCAAAACAGAACCATGAGACAGGCCCAAGACTTCAAGAAATGTGTTTCCTATGGATTCCCCAGAAAGCAGCCAGCCCCAATCCTGTAGCCTGGCGCTTGAAGGTCCCCCTTTCTTCCAGAAACCTGGCTTATTTCTCACACTATAGTTTAAAAAAAGAAAGGAGTTTCTTTGTCTGGTGAGGCCGTCCCTCTATTCCCCCTTCCCTACCCTCCACCAGAAACACTGATTCTCAGGGCCTGCAAGCCTCATTCTTCTGTAAGCTGAGATACTGAGCTCCAGGATTTTAAGCTACCATTCTCTGAGATTAATAAAAGCCCTGTTTTCTTTTTTTTGGGGGGGGAAGGGGAATAAACTGAGTCTATACTTTCTTTTTTCTCAACTTTTTCTTTCTCTCCTTTTTTTGTTTGTTTTGTTCTGTTTTGTTTTGTTTTGTTTTGTTGAGACAAAGTTTAACTATATAGCCCACACTGTCCTAAAACTATCTGTGTAAACCAGGTTGGCATAGAAATCAGGGATCCACCTGATTCTGCCTCCCAAGTACTGGCTGCACCATACCATACCCAGCATGCTGGCATTTTCTTATAGTCAACCTATAAGAACTAACCTAACCCTAACCCTAACCCTAACCCCTAACCCTAACCCCTAACCCTAACCCTAACCCTAACCCTAACCCTAACCCTAACCCTAATCCTAATTAATTGTGAGAACCGAGAAGGTCCCTTTGATAAGTATGCAGGTTTGGAGAGGCAGTGGGGACAGGAGTGAGCTTCAGGCTTTCAGAGTCCTATCCATATATGTCCTTGGCCATTCAGCAATGATCCTTTCTAGGGCTTCTTTCAGTATTGATTTGGTCCTTAAGCTCCGGAAGGTGACCTTGTGAGTGTGGGGTTTCCTTTTTTTCTCAACAACCTACTTCTCTGAGTGACATTGGATATTTCCTTTTTTTTCTCTCTTAGTTCATTTTTAAATCTTGGCTTCTTCTATTTGGCCAGTGGCAGACAATACTGACAGGCCAATGACATGCTGACTGTAATGAATTTAGCAAAATGATTGGAAGCCAGAGTGCAGTGAACCCACCAAACTAGACCACTCTGTGGGTAGGAAGAAAACTTTATTAATGGTCAGACTGCTAAGGCTCTCTCTCAGGGTTGAGGGCAGCAAAAAGGAGTAAAAGCAAGAAGACTTTATGTGACAGTCGACAGGATGGGATTGAACTGAGCTGCTAGCAGACTTTATGTGACAGTTGACAGGATGGGATTGAACTGAGCTGCTAGGATTGACTGGAAGCAAGATGCTCCTGCCTGAAGCAGTTGATCTTTAGCATGGATTAGGAGATCTGTTCCCCTGGTAAACAGAAACCAGCCTTTAGGCTTGCTTACCCAATAAAACTTTTTCTGTTCAGGACATTGTCAACAAGCACTGCTGTTTTGGGGGAGGAGGGCTGTTCTGGATCTCACAAAGATAAACAGAATATTAGTTGATTTATTAAGTTCATGGTTATGCAACCTCAGCTAACTGCCAGGGAACGGAACTCATTGCATCACTGAGAAAACATGGAAGGCTTTTCTAGCAGGTGAGCGAGAGGCTATTTAATCTTACTGCTGGACCATTTGTGTGAGGTTTCTATCTGTGGGAGAGAGTGAGATTTTCTAGCACTCACTCCTCTGTTTACACTGGCTGTTTAAGGTCAGGTGTCGTGTGTCATTCATCAGAAGGTCAGTTGTAAATGTTTGTAGGAGACACCATTGTGGGGAATCCACCAGAGAAGACTGCTCAGATGGGTGTTAGCTAATAGAAAGTCTTTATCAGCATGCCAGCAACTACACTGGGTGTTTGGGATCCCAGTATAGTTCTCAACCTTCCTCAGAGTGAGCTTTTCTGCATAAAAAAAACACGTCTTGGGTTTGTAGACTTCAGTTAATAAGAACAGTTAGCCAGAAATAGAACTCAAAAAGCTAAAAAGCAAGGTTGGTACATTTAGTGACTTTCTCAGAACTCTAGACTTTGATGGAGTAGTTCTTTGTTTTTGGTAGACTGTACTCTCTACTTGCCGAATTTTACAATTTCATCGTAGACTCAGTTGTGCTAAGGTCTGAGGGCCAACTAAGGTCTGGGGTTCTATTTCAGCACCATAAATCAAGGGGTTAAGCTGAGCAGTCAGGGTCTAATTTTTTTATTGGTGTTTTTTTTTTTTTTTTGAGAAAAAAAGAATCTCACTATGTAGCTCTGGCTATCTCAGAACTATGTAAACCAGTTTGGCCTTGAACTCACAGCGCTCAGTCTGAATCTTTCTCACAAGTGTATGGGACAATGCAATGCACTATCAGATCTAAGGGTTTAATAATTTAATGTGTTTTTTCTTTTTCTTTTCTTTTTTTTCTTTTTTTTT
>NW_022196910.1:4455500-4459299 GCF_008632895.1 Mastomys coucha | reverse complement strand
TTTTTTGGTTTTTCGAGACAGGGTTTCTCTGTATAGCCCTGGCTGTCCTGGAGGTAGCCAGTGCTCTTAATGGAACCATCTCTCCAGCCCTGGTCCAGATCTTTAATCCAGATCTAACGTGGGCTACGGCTTCTGCTGGAAGCCTTTATGTGGGATGGAAGAAAGAAGCTCTTGCTCTTGCCTTGCTTGCAAGACCATCCCTACACTGGCATTAGAACCTTCTTCTTTAGTTCTCAGTTGACCACCAGCTGAGGGATCCAGCCTTGTGTGCTGAGCAACTGCTGGATTCCTGGACTTTCTGTTCATAGCCAGTCATTGTTGGACTAGCTAGACCACAGCCTGTAGGTCATTCTTTAAGTGTGTGTGTGTGTGTGTGTGTGTGTGTGTTGTGTTACGACAAAAAACCCTGTGGTGGTTGGAATTGCTTGGTGTAGTCCAGGGAGTGGCACTATTAGGAAATGTGGCCTTTTTGGAGGAATTGTGTCACTGTGGGGGTGGGCTTTGAGCCTCTTAGTGCTCAAGCTTTGCCCAGTACAGAAGGGAGTCCCTTCCTGGCTGCCTGTAGAAGACAGTCTCTGCCTAGATGCCTTCTGATCAAGATGTAGAACTCCCAACTCTTACAGTATCAAATGTGCCTGGACTCTACCATGCTTCCCATTAGGATATGAATGGACTGAACCTCTGAAACTGTAATCTGGACCCATTAAGTGTTTTCAGTTATATGAGTTGCCTTGGTCATTATGTTTTCTTTACAGCAATAAAACCCTAACTAACACACAGCAAGAGCAGATGTTTATTGGTCTGAGAGACTAAAGCCTCCAAACCTGAAGACATCACAAAGGGTCTGAAAAACAGTTTTTGCAGTAGAGAGCAGAGCAGGGAGGCCCTGACTTCAACAGGCCCAGAAACGGGTTTTCTGGGTTATTTATTTATTTATTTATTTATTTATTTATTTATTGAAACTGCGGGGTGAGAGACAAGTCAGGTTGCCTATTTTTGTGAATTTTATTGGTGGACTTTTTCCCAAAGTCTTGGGCAGACTGGCAGTATGGTGGTGGGATGGGGGCTGGCAGAGGGGTTTCCTTTAATAAGGCCTTTCCTCATAATCCCGCTCAAAGCTGCTCTTTGAGTTGTCTCCATGACCACTGAGTCTGGAATTCTCTTGCTCTGACTCCGTTCTTAGGAAGAAGAATTAGAACTTGCCCACTGTGCATTGTCACAAGCAAGAGGACAAATTACGCTTACATATATGCACACTTTCACCCAGACAGGGCTAGAACCTAGCCTAGTGAGCGTACTCCGCTTGCTAATTTGCCTAATAAAACTTGTATCTCCTGTCACAAGTGCTCCAGGACCCGAGCCAAGGGCTCGCTGGCCTATCCGGATAAAGGTTAGACTCGCTGGCCTATCAGGGTAAAGGTTATTACTTTAGTGCCTGAAGTGTCCAATGAGGAGTATGCTTCTTACGTGAGGGAATTTGTCAGACCTAGGTCTGTTTCCTTAACAACAACCCCCCCCCCCCCCAATTAGGCATGTTTGTGTTAATTTGGAAGTACATCCTAGATGCCAGGCCTAGATATCAAAGTCGCCTTCACTGACTGCAGGAGCGGCAGGAGGACACTAGGACACTCCGTGGCTGGAAATGGTATGTTCGGCCTGTGTCTTAGATGTGGGGAGGATGCTGGTCCAGCAGACCGAGACCGCTGTGAGAACGGGTCTTCCTAGACAGTTGAGTCTGCAGCAGAGTCTCTTCTGGCTCCGTTGTGTCTTGTCGCTCCGATCCCGCCCGGTGGAGTTGGTCCATCAGACAGAGCCGTGGTCCATCAGACAGAGCCGTGGTCTCTCCCTCCCTGAGCTTACGCTCAATGCTGCGGCGTCTTGGGCTTCTCAATCAAGGTCTCTGCAATGCGAGCGGTGTGGGTAGAGGGTCCTGGGGAGCCAAGCCTAGGAGTTGGATTGGGGCTCTTTTGCCGGGGATAGAGGTGGAGCTGAGTGGATGGTGAAGGTTAGGACACGAGTCCTATAGCTGCCTCGTCTTCCCCCCGAAAATCTCGACACGCCCCATGCAGTGTCTCAGGGCAGACAGAGCACTCAGACAGAGTACTCAGACAGAGCACACTGTGATTCTCAGTGTTGAGAGAGAGATTTGGGGGGGGGGAGTTGCGGGGGGATTGAGACATATTGGAGCAGCGAGTAGCCCAATCTTTTCAGGAATAAAAGTCAAGTTACCATAGAGCAGTGGTCCTCAACCTTCCTAATGCTGCAAGCATTAGGAAGCATTTCATGTTGTGAACCCATCCATAAAATTATTCTCGCTGCTACTTTATAACTGTAATTCGGCTACTGTTATGAGCCGTAATGTAAATATCTGATATGCAGGATATCTAATATACAACCTTTGTGCTGATCCACCCAAGCGACCCACAGGCTGAGAAACACTGCTTTTGAGGGGTTGGGAGAGATGTAAATACACAGAGGTAACCACCAGGAAGTTATTTTTTGTGATTTTGTGATTTGACTGGGAACTGGGTGGATGGTTTTCTACATCCAGATATTTTGTATCTGCAGGAAAAGAAGAATGGTCAGGCTGGGGCAGAGCAATTCTTTATGGCTAGGGGCTATTACCCTGCGCAGCCTGACTCCATTCCTAGTGACCCGAGGCTTTTAACCCACACAAAGAGCAGCTGCAGCTAAGGTAGGAAAAACCAAGCCTCTGTGGATTTTTATTTTAGGCTTCCGGATGCAGGATGGCTCAGTCACAGCTCCAGTGTATTGCTTTTCTGGGGCGGGGGAATTTTCAAGTCAGAGTTTCTCTGTGTAGCCCTGGCTGTCCAGGAGCCCCAGTTGTGGACCAAGCTGGCCTCAGATCCAGAAATCTGACTGCTTTTCCCTGGAGTGCTGGGACTAAAGGCATGCGCTACCATACCCAGCTTCAGAGCTCCAGAGTTTATCAGTTTATCAGTTCCCTTTCCACTTTCTTTCACACTGCTTGTGCTTAGGTTAATTCTCATTTTTGTCCCCACCTTTTTGAGCAAGTTTCTTTCTTTCTTTCTTCCTTTGTTTCTTTCTTTCTTTCTTTCTTCCTTCCTTTCTTCTTTCTTTCTTCTTTTTCTTTTTTTTTCTTTTTCTTTTTTGTTTGTTTTTTGTTTGTTTGTTTGTTTGTTTGTTTTTGTTTTTTCGAGACAGGATTTCTCTGTGTAGCCCTGGCTGTCCTGGAACTCACTCTGTAGACCAGGCTGGCCTCGAACTCAGAAATCCGCCTGCCTCTGCTTCCCAAGTGCTGGGATTAAAGGAGTGAACCACCACCGCCCGGCCCCTTTTTGAGCAATTCCAAACTCCAGAACTGAAGGCTGTTTCTCCCTTCAGGGCTTCAACATGGCTGCCTGAGGCTTGTTGCTATAACTCACCCCATGAAGCTCTTCTCAGCTCCCTTTCTGCCAAACCTGTAACATATATGTTACAGTAACTCCAAAAGCCTTGAACCTGTTATGTCAGCAACAGACATGTTTGTGTTAGTGAAATTGGCATTCCCAACCTGTGCCCCAAGTTAGGCCCAGCCCCCTATTCTCAGTAGTCCAATAAAAAGAGTCAGGTAATTAATGGAGAGCAGAAAAGATCTACTTCTTGTCTGCTCATTGGAAAGAGGAAGAAGAGATCTAGGGAGGCCCTTAAGTCTGTCTTCAAGATCCTGCAGTGAGATCAAAGTGCAGTAGAGGCCAGGGATGTGCATAAGCAAGCAGTCCAGGTCTGTGTGGTCCCACCCTGCACTGGCCCACCATTGGTGGGCTTCAGGCTCATC
>NW_022196910.1:4450627-4454117 GCF_008632895.1 Mastomys coucha | reverse complement strand
AGTCCCTGCCCACTTTCTCCACCTTGTCCCTGTGTCACCCAGAGGTGCTTGCTTTTCCTAGGGTGCCACAGAGTTAAAGGATGTTTCCTCTAAATTAAGTCATCTGTGTCCTTGGGTGCCGAGTTCTTAGAACTAGGAATAAATGTCTGACTTTGCAAGTCTTCCCGATATTGCCAAACTCACTGAAAAGGGATGTCCACATGCAGGGGTGAGTGGACTTGGCCTCTGTCATAACAGTCACTGACCATAGAGTTTCTCCCAGTGTTGGTTTAAAATGCGAATTTTTGATAGAGGCAGCTGGGGAGCATGTGTGAAAGGGATATTGCAGCAAGGAGAAGGCCGTTAGTGACAGGTCCACAAACTTGCCTAGAGTTTAGCTGATGAGGACTCTTCTCTCTTAGGAGGAAACAATTCGGAATATGGGTAAACGGAAGGAAAGAAAAGGTGAGAGCTTGGTATGATGGAGGGTGCCATAGTTAGCTGCCTGGTCAGAAAGCCATTTTCTCTCCTCTGAGGTCATTCTGTCTTTAGGGTTACATGAAGAATTGGATCCAGCTGGGTACCCCTAGAGCATGAAGACACTTAAAGGAAATCTGTTAAATATTGTCTGCCTCCTGATCAGTTTAGGTGTTCATTGTTGAGGCTTAGGGTTTGGATTTGGAGAGCCCTCTTGTGAATGAAAACAGTGAGGGCTGGCAAGATGGCTCAGCAGATAAGAGCACTGACTGCTCTTCTGAAGGTCCTGAGTTCGGATCCCAGCAGCCACATGGTGGCACACAACCATCTGTGATGAGATCTGACGCCCTCTTCTGGTGCGTCTGAAGACAGCTACATTGTATTACGCTGGAGGGAGTGGGGCCAGAGCAAGCAGAGGTCCTGAGTTCAATTCTCAGCAGCCACATGATGGCTCACGGCCATCTGTACAGCTCCAGTGTACTCATACACATAAAATAAATAAATAAATCTTTAAAAAAAAAAAAAAAGAAAAGAAAACTGAATCCTTAGGAAGGGTGTTTGCGGTGTGTGTGGTCCTACATTACAAACACAGTGAACTCACAAATATTAATACAGGGAGTTACTACCCTGTCAGGGTTACTGGGAACAGAACTCAGGTCCTCTGAAGGAGCAGCAAGCCCTCTTCACCACAGAGACATCTCTTCAGCCCAAGGACCTATTGTTTAGAGCAGTGGTTTCTGCCTCGGTTAAGGGAGCAAAGCTGGATATTTTTCAGAGCAACACTGCGGGGAGAATACACATAGCCAGTGTTCCTCGTTCCCTAGTGGCTTCTCTGAGTGAGCAGATTCTTTCAGGGATGTAGGTTATTACCCAGGTTTATAGGCTTTGTTCATGTGTCTAAAATCACTTGCCTTGATCCTTTGGGAATATCCTTATTTTTGTTGTAAAGATTTTTAAATTTAAGACTCAGTGCTCCAGAGACTCAATCTCACTGTCCAATGTCCAGCTATTCCGGAACGTAAGGGATGCTCTGGAATGTAATTTTTTTGCTTGTTTGTTTTTGTTTTCTTGTTGTTTTTTATGTGTATGAGTATGTTGCCTTCTTATGTGTGTCTGTATATCACACCTGCTGGTGCTTGAGGAGATAGTGAGCCTCCATGTTGGTGCTGGGAATTGAACCCAGGTCCTTTGCAACAATAATAGCCGCTTTTAACCATGAAGCCAACTCTCCAGGCCCAGATGATTATTTTTGTTTGTTTAGTTGTTTTCTTTTTTTCAAGATAGGACTTCTCTGCAACAGCTCTTGCTGTATTCTGGAAGTTACTCTGTAGGCCAGACTGTCCTTGAACTCACAGAGATCCTCATGACTCTCTGCCTCCCGAGTGCTAGGATTAAAGGCCTGTGCCAACACTGTCTGGCATGAGTGTAATTCTTGTACCCAATGTTATGCCATTGGAGATAAGTGACTTCCCCCCCCCCAGGAGGTATCAACTGCAAATAGCTCGCTATAGCATGTGCCTGCCTGTCTAAGTGTCTACTTGTACATGTGTGTGGTACTCAAGGAGGCTAGAAGAGGGTATTGGATGCTTCATGCTAGAGTTATGGGCAGTTAAGCCACTCTGTGCGGGTTCTGGGAAACAAACGCTGCTCTGTTAGAAAAGCAGCAAGCACTTTTAACCAAACCACCTCTCCAGCCCCTAGATTGATTTATTTATTTTAAGATTTATTTAGGGGCTGGTGAGACATCTTAATGGTTAAGATCACTGACTGCTCATCCAGAGTTCATGAGTTCAAATCCCAGCAACCCCATGGTGGCTCACAACCATCTGTAATGAGGTCTGATGCCCTCTTCTGGTGTGTCTGAAGACAGCAAAAGCAAAGATTTATTTAATTTTTAATGACCTGTATATTTGTGTCTTTACATGAGCATGTGCACATAAGGGTGCCCAGAGAGGCAAGAGGCATCTCATCTCGCTGGAGTTACAGGCAGTTGTGAACTGCCCAGTATGGGTGCATGAATTGATCTCAGGTCTTCTGGGGTTCTTATCCACTGGGCTCTCTCTCCAGCTCCTATTTGTCTTCTTTTACAGCTGTAAACAAGTTTTGAAAAAATCTTTAAAATATTTGTTTTGTTTACGGATGTTTTACCTGCATGAATGTTTTTGCACCACGAGAATTCAGTGCCCTGGGACCAGAAGAGACGGATCCACTAGAACTGAAGTTAGGTACAATCCAAGTACTCGGAAAGGATCCAGATCCTCTGAAAGAATAGCCCATGCTCCTATCTACTGAGCCCCATCACCAGCCCCTTTCAGCTTTTTGAATTGAAAAGAAGTTTATAATCTTTTTTAAAGATATAAGATTGTTTATAGTCACCTCATCCTATGTGTAGCTTTTTCTTAGCCAGAACATTGACTGACACACAGTAGAAATTTATTAATACTGACCCCGGGGAAATTGGGAAGTAACATATGATTATGATAAACAGTCTTATGTATTCCAGGATTCTGAAAAAAAAATTTTTTTTCTCTGAAGGCAGGGTTTCTCTGTGTAATAGCCCTGGCTGTCCTAGAAGTCATCTTGTAGACCAGATTGCCCTGAGCTCACAGAGACCCCTCTGCCTCCCCAATGCTGGGTACCACCATGTTTGGCAATTCTGCCATTTTTAAAAGTTTTATCTACTATAAGCCTTTAAACAAAACTTCCTTAGACTATGTGTGGCATATTTAAGCTTTCTGATTTTTGCCTTGAATTTTTATTTCCATTTTGGAATTCCTTTCATTGATGATGAGACTGCCATCAAAAACTACTTTCTACTTTCTCATCTGAAGGCTTTTTTTTTTCTTACTCTTTTCTACCAAAAATAGAATATGTGACTTTTTTTAAAAAAAAGACTTATTTATTGTATATATTTGATTACACTGCCACCGTCTTCAGACACACCAAAAGAGGGCATCAAATCCCAATGCAGATGGTTGTGAGCCACCATGTGGTTGCTGGGAATTGAACTCAGGACCTCTGGAAAAGCAGTCAG
>NW_022196910.1:4430522-4450141 GCF_008632895.1 Mastomys coucha | reverse complement strand
GGGATCCGAACTCAGGACCTTTGGAAGAGCAGTCAGTGCTCTTACCCGCTGAGCTATCTCGCCAGCCCCCAGGTTTATGTTTTAATGAAAACATATACGGTTGCATCTGAAATTTACCTGAGAGACACAGACTTACAGGAATCCTACACACCTATTCTTTTTTTTTTTTTTTTTTTTTTTTTTTTTTTTTTTTTTTTTTTTTTATTTATTTATTTATTTATTATGTATACAGCATTCTACCTGCATGTATCCTTCAGGCCAGAAGAGGGCACCAGATCTCATAGATGGCTGTGATCCACCATGTGGTTGCTGGGAATTGAACTCAGGGCCTCTGGAAGAGCAGACAGTGCTCTCAACCTCTGAGCCATCTCCAGCTCCACACCTATTCTTAAGTAACTTAAAATCTCCATTATAGATGGAAGTCCTTTGTTGAACAAAGAACTCTATTAAAAGAATCCTCTTTGCCCATAGTTCATCCATCCCAGACCTGAGCATTTAAGACTGCCCAGTTTTCAGCATGGTTCAGAGGAATGTAGCATTTCCCTTTCTTCTTTCTGATTCTGTTGAGCTTTCTTTACCGCTTTGGGCTTTCCCTCTGGTATTTCGGCTTCCTTCTATTTTCTCTAAAGCATTCCTCTCCTCATTGCAGCTGATGGCACTGTGGGGTGGACCTCCCTGCCAGTTTATAACACTATGGCCGTCCTCCGCTCTCTCCCATTCTCTTGTCCATGAGCCTGCTCACATTTTACAGGTGACTTGCACTGGGGTTTTCATTTAAACTCTAAAAATATGTCCTTGAGCTTTAACCAAACAAACAAACAAAGCGTCCTCTTCTTTTGACCTGTAAGGCAACAAAAAACACCTACTGTCTCTCTAGTTCGTGTGGTGGTCTCGTCCCTTTGGGGAGTTGAGAGCACAGAGATTCCCTGAGTTGAGCCTGTCCCGGTCTTGGAATGTAGGATTAGTGGGGCCTCACAGAATCACCGCAGATCGGCCTTAGGCTGTATGTGACAGAATTTTCCTGGGGACACTCAACACAACCCACATCTATTCAGCTCAGAAAGGAGCCCAGAATAGTGCAAAGGGTGATTGTACCAGGGTCTAGTCAGGGAACCAATGAGTGTGTGTATTGGGGCTACTAACGGAACTATAGGAGGAGGCCTGCTTCCAGGCTGCAGAGTTAACTCAAAAGCAGCTGCAGCACCAGATGCTCATCCTAACAGGTGAAGACTCCTGCCCGCTGCCCCTTGATCTCTTCTACTTGGCTTCTATGGGGCCATAGTCCCAACATCTCTTCCAGCAGTCTGGCTGGGCAGAGGCTCCAAACGTAGCAGCCGCTCACTCTTACGTTGATGGAGCTCTACAGTCTTCCAAGTTCCTGTTCTTTCTAGATATGTGACCTCGTGCATGGGGGCAAACATTTCAGTTTACTTACTTAATTACTTACTTACTTTGGCCATCTATCTCATAGCGTCAACACTAAGACAGGATCAATGTGAAAATGTTCAAAAAGATGCCACTGCATCCAAGTACGCGTACTTCTTGACCTCTGTTTGAATTTTATAATGTGAAGACCACATCAATCCCCAAAGTGAATTCTGAGGGCATCAGACCCCCTTTTCATTTCTCCCAAGATGGCCACATTGAATGTAATAATTTTTGTTTTCTGGGCCTGGAGAGATACCTGAGCATTTCAGAATTCATACTGCTCTTTCAGAGGGCCAGGTTTGTTTCCACACTACCATGTAGGCAACTTGCAGCTGCCTGTAACTCCAGATCATTCTTCTGGCCTCTTAGTATAGTACACTCAGGTACACACACCCCAGTGCACACATGCATGCATGTGTGTGTGTGCGCGCACGCGCGCGCACACACACACACATGAAATACAACTAAAGTCTTTAAAAAGAGAAGGAACAACTTATGCCCCTTGTCAGTGCTGTTTCTCCATTGCCTATCATAAGAACTGGCAGCCAAGATTAAGCTAGAAGGGCTTCAAGATCAGGATTTTGTTACTTAAAATTTTTAATTATATTATAAACTATAAGGACTTCAGCCTAATCTCAGAGTTCTAGTTTATGTGAGGACTCACTATTCTTTCTCTAATTATTTTGAGTTATAATTGGTTTGGTTTGGTTTGGTTTGGTTTGGTTTTTGGGATTTTGGTTTTTGATTTTTGGAGACAGGGTTTCTCTGTGTAGCCCTGGCTGTCCTGGAACTCACTCTTTAGACCAGGCTGGCCTCAAACTCAGAAATCCACCTGTCTCTGCCTCCCAAGTGCTGGGATTAAAGGTGCACCACCACTGCCTGGCTATAATTGTTTTTTAATGTGTGAGGCCAGAGGTGTTGGATTTCCTGGAAGTAGTGAGTTACATGCAGTAGTTAGCCACCCAACATCCACACTAGGATTCAAGCCGAGGTCCTCTGCAAGAGCAGAAGATGCTGTTGAGCCTTCTCTCCAGTGGGACTCACTCACCTTACAAGCAAATTTGGTACTGTGTTTACAAAGACACAAGCACATGTAGATAGTATGTACATAGAAATGCCATAATATATCTCAAGGATTTTCTAACTTTTGCTTAGAAATATGATTTTTTTTTTTGCTAGACTGTTAATTCGATTGTTTATAGTCTCAGTGAGTCCTAATCTGAAATCTGTACTGTTGAGTACTTTAGTTCAAAAAAGAACAATGTAGAAAACTTAGATACAAACTCTGGCTTAATTTACTGTTAAACATACTATTTTTATTTATGCTTACAGAATTGCATACATGTGGTTGCTGGGAATTGAACTTAGGACCTCTGGAAGAGCAGTCGGTGCTCTTAACTACTGGCCATCTCTCCAGCCCTTTTTTTTTTTTTTTTTTTGAAATAACCAGATATTGCTGCTCTTGTATGTGTGCTTGTTAGGCTATGCATTGCAGCACAGTTGACTTACCAAGGGACTCACCTTTAACATAAACTGACTAACTGACTCTCCCTCACCTAGCAGCCGTGAACAGACCATAGCTCCTCAATTAATGGTGGGGGCTTATCTGCCCTTGCCCCAGCCATGCTGGAATGTGGACTGTCTTGCTCTTGTCTACACAAACACAATTGTTGTTGTTTTAAATGTAGTTCTAGCATATCTGGAAGATACTGTTTTAGCTGAAGTTCTGGCTTCAACAATCATTCTACCCCCTCTTGCTCAATATTTCCTGAGTGTGGGGAAATGGGGTTGGGGATAGAGGTGTGGTATAGATGTTCTATTGGTTCCAGAGCACTCTATAGACACTTTTTCTCTTCTCATTGACAAGCTGTGATTTTCTGCATTCATCACATAGAAACATCTCTCATGTGGATAAGTGCTACACTTATCTATGAGCTTAGACGGGTATTTTGATTGTCAGCATTAAGTAGAATCATAGTAGATTTACTACTGAGACCTATGACTTCTCCAGTTCTAGGTCAGAATAACAGAATCAAACATTTTCCCTCTTCGTAGTGGGCCTTAAATCCAGTTAGAATACAATCTGTTACCCCTGATAACCTTCCTGATACGATTGTACCACTGGACTTAGGTTTTAGCTGATTGTTACTGTAGCTTTCAGAGTTCACAGGTAATGACGAGTGTTGATGGCTTCTCTCCCTCAGTAGTAACATAGTGGGCAACCAAGGGCAATGCTGAGAGCCAATGTCAAGTTTTTAGGGGGTGGGGGTGCCTCTGGGATACTCCTGACCAACAGCTTCTGGCGTGGACTTTTTATTTGACGACCTGTGGCTTCTAGCAGGGAGCACAGTGCCCCGTGTAGGGGACTGGTTGTAGATTTTTATTATAGACATTCATTTGCAGGTAATAAATTTGGTCAAGTATTTTACTTTATTTTTTCCAAGACAGGGTTTCTCTATGTGGTCTTGGCTGTCCTGGAACTTGCGCTGTATGCCATATTGGTCTCAAAATGACAGAGCACACTGCCTCTGCCTCCAAGGGTTGGAATTAAAGCTGTGCCCGACCACTGCCCATCCAAGTATTTTTACTTTCATGCATGCTTTAGAAATTATAGAGGTGACATGTTGGTGAATTAGAGCTCTATCTAAAGACATATGTCATCTTTCCCTTTGTTTAATGATTTAGTAAAATTTCTCACATAAAAGTGGTATGATGGCTCCATTTTTATCAGCCTGGCATACCTGGGAAATGGGGATCTCAATTGAGGAACTGGCTCCACCAATTTGGCATTGCTTTCAGGGCTTTTTCTTCTTCTTCTTTCTTCCTTCCTTCCTTCCTTCCTTCCTTCCTTCCTTTCTTCCTTCCTTTCTTTCTTTCTTTCTTTCATTCTCTCTTTCTCTTCTTTCTTTGTTCCTTCCTTTCTTTCTTCCTTTCTTTTTCTTCTTCCTTTCTCTCCTTCCTTCTTTCCTTCCTTCCTTCCTTCTTGCTTTCCATAATTTGGAAGCCTGGGTCTTAAAGAATTTTTTTGATTTATTTATTTTATGTATATGAGTGCACTGTAGCTGTCTTTAGACACAGAAGAGGGCATCAGGTCCCATTACAGATGGTTGTGAGCCACATGTGGGTGCTAAGAATTGAACTCAGGATCTCTGGAAGAACAGTTAGTGCTCTTAACTGCTGAGCCATCTCTTCAGCCCCCAGAGAATTTTCTTGACTGCTAATTCGTGAAGGAGAGCCTCGTCCATTGTGGGTGTTGACATCCCAGGAAATAGGGGTTTGAACGTGGAGAAGAATAACCCAACAAGCCAGTGAGCCATGTTCATGCATGCTCTCTGTTTCCGTTCTTGCCTGAACACTTCTTCCTTAGTTTCCATCATTGGTAGACTATGACCTGTAATCCATATAAACATTTTCCTGCCCAAGTTGCATTTGGTCATGGTGATATGTCATAACAACAGAAAGAAAAATAGGATACTACTGGGAAGAACTGCTTATCGTGAGTCCTGTTTGCTGATTGATTAAGGAACTCATCTATACACTTTATTTTTTTAAAGATTTACTTATATGTATATGAATACATTGTTCCACCCCTCAGACACACTGAAAGAGGGCATCAGATCATATTACAGATGGTTGTGAGCCACCATGTGGTTCCTGGGAATTGAACTCAGGACTTTTGGAAGAGCAGTCAGTGCTCTTACCTGCTGAGTCATCTCTCTAGCCTGAGCTATACATTTTCTAATATTTGCCTTTTGTGCAATCACTGAACATGTATTCAGGTTCATAACAAACTGTAAGAAGAAGTATTAACTAGAGGCCCAGTGAGATGGCTAGGTGGGTAAAGGCACAGGCTATGCAACCCTGATGGTCTGAATTCAATCTCTACAACCAGCTCCCACAAGATGCTTCTGACTTCCACTAGGGCTCTGTGGCATGCTCACACTTTCCAACCACTAAGCCAAGGTTTTAAAAACATACGAGTAGTGTCTACCAACCCAGGTTATGTAGACAGACAATATGTTGGGTTTTAATCAGATAGCATCCCTCTGATGAGTATGAATTCATTGCTGGGATTCTTAGGGAGTAGAGGATGTTATTGTTTTAAACTTAGGGTATAGTTGTCTCAACTGTTTGGGAAAGCTACTTCACTCTGTACAGCTCTGGTGGGAGGGAATCCCTCTAGATCTCAGTTCTCAGATACTAGGATAACTGTTGTGCCCAACATTTCTAAGCACACACATTCTAAGGACACCTGATACTGATCCATGGTGGACGTTAGACACTAGAGCCGGGGATGGCAGTTGTTAGAAAGATGAAGAAAGAGGAACTGCACAGTCAGTCATCTGCACAAGAGCTCATCCTACTTTGATGTTCCTATCCCAGAAAGCTCCAGGTTACTTTTAGCATCTGTGACTGAGGGATCATGGTCTGTATGAGCAGTAGAGTGTGACGACCATGACAACTTGAACCCTTGTGGAACATAGTGTCACCTCACCTTCTTATTAATTCTGTGTACATCTGCGGTACCACGAGGCTCACTTTCTTGGAAATGTATGTGTGTGCTTTCAGGAGTCAGTGAGCTTTGAGGATGTGGCTGTGAAGTTCACACAGGAGGAGTGGGCCGTGCTGGATCCATCCCAGAAGGAGCTGTACAACGATGTGATGCAGGAAACCCTGAGGAACCTGGCCTCTATAGGTACACATGGGCATTGGCTTTTCTAGTCCATCAAGGACAAGTGTTTCTAGCTAATGAGTGTTGATGTATGAATTGGAATATGGGGAATTGGGGTGAATACGTCAGGTGGGGTACACCATGAATTTAGCTGGCATTCAGAACTTTTTCTCTAATTAATAATTAGTAATTGGTTTTCTGTGTCTGCATTTTAGGAAACAAGTCGGGCAAACAGAAGGTTGTCAATGAGTATGAAAAACTATGGAGCAAACTAAGGTAATTTCTTTGCCACGAGATAGCCATATCCCAGAGAGCTGTTGTGTTAGAACATCTCACAAAGAAGCCAGAGATGTACTTGATGTCAAGCATCCAACCAATTTCATCTCCAGAAAATGTCTCCCAAAATTGTGTTTTACACATCAGTACTTGGAGATGCCAAATATTCTAAGATGGAGAACAACTAGAATATATTGGTCATGTAATGTATTACCACAGCTCATATAATACATGCTTTGTGCCATTCAGTGTATCTTAGATTGGTTTGTGTTGATGTACTCAAGACCATGAGCCAAGACCACTTGGAGTGGAAAGGGTTCATTTCCTAAGGGACGTCAGGGCCTGATCTCAAGCAGAAACCTGTGGGCACGAGCTGAAGCTGAGGCCAGTGAAGCAGAGGCCAGGGAGGATGCTGTTCATTGCTCTGTCCTGTAGTTTGCTCATTATTCTTATGTACCTCATGACCCCTTCCCCCGGGAATTGTGCCAGTCAGGTGGGCTGGATCATCCACAGAGAACATGCTTCACAGGCTTCCTCACTGGCCAGTTCAATGAGGACATTTCCCAACTCAAGTCCTCTAGGTTTTTGTCCAGCTGACAAAACACTAACTAGCGAAATAGATTCTCTATCGTTTTGACCCATAAACACCTCAGTATTTAGCCATGGTCTGTCCTGCCCTCCTTGTTTGTCCACAAGACATCATGTTAATATTAATACAATTTAGAACGTTATAGACGGTTGTAAGAAGTTTCAACAATTTAAAAGTCCCAGTGCTCCTTAAAAACAGTGTCTCTTTCAAAAGTCTCTGAACTGTGGACCCTTGCAATATTAAGAAAAAAAGAAAAGAAAAGAATGTTATATGCTTTCTTACTCTAATAGGGAAGAACCAGGACACAGTCACAATCAAAGCAAGTGGAAACCAACGTTCAGCAGTATAAACATTAGGCTCCCACTTCCGGAAATGAAACACTGCCTCCTGGGCTCCCAAGGTCTTGGACAGCTCCACTTTCTCAGAGGTGCTACCAGCAGCACACAGATTGACTCCTGGGGTCAGGCCAGTGCCGCATCATTTGTTGTTCTGGGATGTCATCCTACCCTACTAGTATCTCCTTTATGTTGTCCACTGTACCTGAGGCTCAGCCTTCTCCTGTGAAGACAGAGGAGAGGGTTTATTTGCTTAGATGTCCTGGTCACAGTCCATCATCAAGAGAAACCAAAACAGGAACTCTAGACTGTCAGGGGCCAGAGAACAGAGACTGAGAATCATGGAAAACTGCTTACTGACTTGCTCTTTAGGGCTTGCCCAGCCTGCTTTCTTATATAATCAGGACCACCTGGTGCTTCAGGGCTGACACTGCCCACAGTTGGCTGGTCACTCCCACACTGATGATTGACCATGAGAATGCCCCTACAGTTTGCCTAAAGGTGATCTAATGGAAATCTCTTAGCTGAGATTCCTTTTTTCAGATGATTCCACACTGTATCAGGTTGGAAAACAAAACTAGCCAGGACACACCTCATCATTTCAAAATGGTATAAAAAAACATTGCCTAGCCAGTAACAATGCTGAAATCATTATGGCCAGAGTGCAGTTCCCAGAACCCACATAAAACAGCACTTATCCATAGTCCCAGCACTTCTCAGAGAGCCCCTGCTTCAACATCATAGAAGCCTAGTATACTCCTGAGAGCTGCGCTCAGCATCCCACATGTGCCCTAGCACACACCCACATAGTTGATGATCACATTTTTTAAAAATATTTTTTGTAAGATTTATTATTTTATGTATATGAATACACTGTCTTCAGACACTCCAGAAGAGGGTAGCAGATCCCATTACAGATGGTTGTGAGCCACCATGTGATTGCTGGGAATTGAACTCAGGACCTCTGGAAGAGCAGTCGGTGCTCTTAACCACTGAGCCATCTCTCCAGCCCTAGATGAACACATTTTTAAAACATGATGTTGTATTGATTTATTCACCAGCCATGGGGACACGTTGGTAGTGACATACTGTCAATTTTTTTCATGGTTTTGCAAGTATTTAAAAACAGAAGGTGATCTGACTGACACCATTGCACATCCAAAATGTTCCAAAGATTGTGAATTGAGATAAATGTTGAAATGCTATGTGAATGTTTAGTGTTCTCAAGGAGACATACCTCACCATACATGAATCCCACTGTTTCTATTCTAACTGTCCTTAGTGGACTTGGAAAGCATGCATACTGAACAGGTTACAAACTGTTTCCCAGGATAAAACCAGCATTGCAGTGTTCAGTCATTATTAGTAAACACTGTCTTAGTCATGTTCTCTTCTTGTGTTTTGCAGCAGCCACTTGGTGGAGAAATTCTGTGACTATAATGAAACTCTTCAGTGTGCAGAAATCTTCAGCTGCAATCCAGGACACTCTGTGAGCCTGAAATCTTGTCCAGGACTTGCTACATTTGAAAAGCATGTCTATAAAGAAGGTAGAATTGGCCATTCATCTCTGGGTGTGCCACTGAACCATCCAGTGGGACCTTATGAAGACCAGGAACATGGACAGCCATTGTATAAACATAAGGAGTTTGGGAGCAGCTCCAGTTCTCTGTCCCTTCAGATGCATAAAAGCACTCACGCTGGAGAGAAACCTTCCAAAAATAAGGACTTTGAGGAAGACCTTCCTTGTGTCAGATCTGGCCAAATATGTGAACAAAATGGCTATTCAAAGAAGTCGTCTGTGCACAAGCCGTGTGGGAAAGGCTTCACGCCTCCCAGTCCTTTACAGAGGCGTGAGAAGAGTCACGGTGTTAAGAAGCCCTATGTGTGTGAACTGTGTGGGAAAGGCTTTGCTCGGTTTGGTAACCTTTTAAGGCATCAGCGAACTGACACAGGTGAGAATCCTTTTCTGCCTGATCATTATGCAAGAACTCTTCCCCGTCCTGCTTGCCTTAGAAGAAGAATGAGTATTCACAGTGGCGAGAAACCCTATGTGTGTGAACAGTGTGGGAAAACTTTTCTTGATTCTACTTACTTTCGAATACATAGGAGGATTCACACTGGCGTGAAACCCTATGTGTGTAAGCAGTGTGGGAAGGCCTTCACTGCTTCTCGTTACCTCAGATCACATGAACTCACTCACACTCGGGAAACATCTTACGTATGTGAGCAGTGTGGGAGTGCCTTCACGTTTTGGTATCAATTTCAAAAGCACAAAGTAACTCATAGTGGTGTGAATCCTTATGTTTGTAAGCAATGTGGAAAAGGCTTTACTTATTCCAGTTCCCTAAAAACACATGAAAGAATTCATACGGGTCAGAAGCCCTATGTGTGTAAGCACTGTGGGAAAACCTTTGGTAGCTCCGGTAACCTTAAAAGACACGGAAGTACTCACACTGGTGAGAGACTCTACGCATGCAAGCAGTGTGGGAAGTCATTCAATAATCACAGTTCCTTTCAGTTCCACAGTCGAATGCATACCGGAGAGAATCCCTACAAGTGTAAACAGTGTGGGAAGGACCTAGCTTCTTCTTCCTCCCTTCAGAGCCACGAAAGGAATCACTCTGGAGAGAAGCCCTATGCGTGTTTGCAATGCGGGAAAGCTTTCAGTTCTGACAGCTCTCTTCGGAAGCATAAAATAATGCATAGTGAGGAAAAACCCTATGTATGTAAGCACTGTGGGAAATCTTTCCGTCGCTTTTTCGAGGTTCGGGTACATGAACGAATCCACAGTAGCGAGAGACCCTATGAATGTGAGACGTGTGGGAGAGGCTTTTTGAGTGCAACTCATTTACGGAGGCATGTACCGATTCATAGTAGAACAGATAAGGATGCTAGTAAATTAACATGAGAAACTCCCTGGTAGCTCTCACTAAGTCAAATTCCATGAAGTAGATTAGGCTAACAATGTGGGGAAGTGTCAGAAAAATTTGAGAGACGGTATCCTTTTGAATCGAATGTAGGTATCACTACTAGAAATTCTCTTCTAATAAATGGTAGCAGACACTGGAAAAATGCTGCAAGCCACGTGATAAAGTCTTCAGAGTTCTTGTGGAGAAGATGTTGAAGTAGCTCATACTGGAGAGAAAGCTTATGCAAGCCTTTAGTCCTTAGGGGGCCCTCAAGAGACATTGTAGTTGTCATTTGGAGAGAAGTCCTTCATATATAATGTGGTGATTTGAATAAGAATGCTCCAAATATGCTTATATATTTGAATGTTTAATAACCAGGGAGTGGAATTGTTTTGAAAGGCTTATAAGAACTAGATGGTATGGCCCTTTTTGGAGTAGATGTGAACTTTTCGTAGGTGTGACGATAGGGGGTGGGCTTTGAGGTTTCAAAAGCCTGTGCCAGATCCAGTTACACGTTCTTTCTGCTTGTTTTTGTGGATCAGGGGGTAGCTCTCAGCTACTGCTTAAGCTCCCAGACATGATGCTAATGGTCTACATCTCTGAAACTGTAAGCAAGCTCCCAATTAAATGCTTTGTCTTATAAGAGCTCCTTTGTCATGGTGTCTCTTCACAGCAGGAGAACAGTGTCGAAGACATACAGAGGATCTTAAAAACTTTCAGTCATCCCAGGTTTTTTGTTTTTTTTTTAACTAGACATGAAATAACTCACTGTGGGGTAGCCTAACACACAGGATTTGTAAAGTCTCCATTATCACGTTGGTAGCACTTAAAAAGAATGCATTGAGAAAACTCCTAGCATTGGAGAGCATGTGGGAAGATTTCTAGGTTCGACTCAAAAATTAAGAAGTAGCAAGGTGTGGGAGAGATACTTGATTTTAATCAGACATTCTCATCCACCAAGTCTGTGTGCTCCCTCTGGTGATCATTCCTTCTCAGGGCTGAGACTAGCTATGAACATCACTTCTTACCAGGTGTGGTGGTACGGGCATGCAATCCTGCTTGGGAAGCTTGTGAGAAGGATCCCAGGTTTCAGAACTGTCTGACTATGTATTGAATTCCTGGTATTCCTAGGGGACCGAGTCCCACTTTTGGGGATTATATCTTGATAATGATAAGTGAGCCCAGAGGAAATCTCAAGGACTATTTAAGCAAGTTTGAGTCAAAAGCCACATACCAGGCCAACTATTTCCCTCCTCCCTAACCCCATCTCCCTTTCTAAACTTTTTACATTTTTACTTCTCAAATGTGAGTGTTTTGCCTGCATCCATATCTATGCTGTATATGTGTACCTGAAGCCCGATGAGGCCAGAAGGCAGCATTGAACCCCCAGAAAGTGGAGTTACAGATGGTCTGAACCTCCATGTTGGAATCTTGGGAATTAACACCAGGTCCTCTGCGGCCAGTGCACCTAACCACGAAGCCATGTCTCTGTCTCCAGCCCCTCCTGTTTCTTTGAAGCAGGCTCCGCCTAGGTAACAACTTGACTCTACCCTGTAGCCCAGGATGCCCTTACATTCACTACAATGATGCCCATGCCTTACTCTGTCATCACAGTTTGAAGTCGTATTTACTGCATTTTAAGCAAGCACTTTCCCTTACATAGGTGTCTGGTCTTCTTAGGTAGATAAGTGGATATAGTCACCATTTGGTCCATCTTATTACATATTATTAGTTTCTGATAGTGCTCATGCCTAAGAGCAGCTTCAATATATTTAAGCACAGGTAGGTGTTCTAGCCATCAAGAGACACTGATATCAGGATGCTGCAGTTTGACTTGGTGACCTCCTTCCTGGAAAGGTGGAAGCTTTTTGAAGCCATCCATGCCTACATTTTCGTCTGTTACAGCTATTTCAGGTGCATGATTTAGTGGGTGAGTATGGCTGTGATAAACACCACAAGCCAAACAACGTGGGGAGAAAGGGTTTATCTGGCTTACACTTCCAAATCACAGTTCATCAAAGGAACTCAGGACAGGAACTCAGGCAGGGCAGGAACCTGAAGGCTGATACAGAGGCTATGGAAGGATGCTGCTTACTGGCTTGCCCACACTGGCTTGCTCAACGTGCTTTCATACAGAACCCAGGAGCACCAGCCCAGGGATGGCACCATCCATAATGGGCTGGGCTCTACCCCATTAATCACAAAGTGAGAAGATGCTCTACAACCTTGCCTTCCACCCAGCCTTGAAGCATTTTCTCAGTGTTGGTTCCCTCCTCTCAAATGACTCTAGCCTGTGTCAGGTTGACATAACTAACCAGTACAGTGCAAGAACACACGAAGGGAAAGGACCGCAGTGCCTGTGTGTGACTTGCTGATAGGAGTGCCAGGCTGCCAACTGTCAAGACCAGTTCTGTTTTCCTAATGTGCTCAGTTGGGCAATCTCACGCCCACAATCAAGCCTTCCTGTTTATTTTTTCAGTGTCCTTCGCCTCACCATAGTCAATCTAACATTTAAAACTTTTATTCTTATATATTTACATATAGGTATGACACATTTTAAATTTTTTTATATTTATATGTGTGAGTATAGACATGTGTGACGGTAACCCCAGGGTACAGAAGAGGTTATTAGATGCTTTATGAGTATTGGTTCTCAACCTGTGGGCTGGGGGCCTTTTAACAACCCTCCCTTTACAAAAAAAAAAAAAAATTGCATTACGATTTCAATGAGGAACTGTATTAAAGAGCCACAGCATTGGGAAGGTTGAGAACCATTCACTGCCTTAGAGCAAGCTGAGCTGCCAGGGGTGCGTGCTGGAAACTGAAGTCTGGTCCTGCCCAAGAGCAGAAGGTGCTCTTAATCACCAAGCTATGTTCCCACATTCCAAACATGGCTTTAACCCCAGCATTTGTTGTCACCACAACAAGAAGAAACATCTGGCCCAGCAGCATGGATTTCAAACCCGGCAAACCGCTGTTCCATCCCAAAGCCTCTGGGGGCACTGCTCTCACATTCTCAGACCCATATGCAGTCCTGCACATGTAAACAAAATTAAAAAGAAATACTTCAGAAAGGCATTCTGTTTCCAGTTTTGTTACTGTTTTGTTTCTGATGCAGGTGTGGGGGGTGGTGAGGGCCGGGTCCAGGACTTCACATAGGCTCAGCAAAGGCTCCACCACTGAGAAGGCTAGGTTGACTCCATGACAGGCTTCAAATTGGCAGTTCAGGAGACAGGCCTAAATATGTTTCCAAGAACTGGACAAGACCAGGCAAGCTCAGGCAAGTCAGTTACTAGAAAAAAACCCCAAGCTTCAGGCAGCTAATCAGAAGCTGCTCCGCCACCTGACCCAAGGCAAGGACAATGGGTCAGCAGCAGTTTCCACCCACCACACCCCATAATGGCTCTGGAATGTCCCTAGATATGAACTCAACAGATTAAGATAGAGGTCACCTAGCCCAGAATTCCCCTAGTGTGCTTTAAATCAGGCCTGCGAGTTCACTTTGGGGTCGCTCGCTCTCTCTCTTGGTAATCGGAGACCCCAGCCTGCTGCTGGCTTCTGCAGAATAAAACACTTTGTGTTTGCATACTACTTGAGTCCCGGGTATCATTCTTCCGAGAATCATGGACCCTTACAGCATTAAGATGCTTGTCTAGCCCTGCGGTCTTCCTGGGAAGAAGCACTTGGCCTTTGGAATTGGCTTTGAGGGAGACCACAACAGCCAAAGAGTAGGCAGTCAGATATAGCCGCGGATTATAGTTCTGAAAGGAGTTTCCCACCCAGCCCCAAGGTCTGTAATTGCCTTCATGCCCGAGTGATTCCTTCATCAACCCTTGCTGGTGCTCAGTGTGGCTCCTGCGTGGGTGACAGCGGGAATCTGGGATCTGGAGAGGTCAAGAGTGTAATTTGAGCTCTACTTTGCCTAGTAAAAGTTGCTTCTTCAATTCCTCGCTTGGGGAGGCGGGTCCAAGGGCTCGCCCGCCTATCGTGGTCTTATTTGAGTGCTTGTATTGGCTCCAAAAGTGAGGCACTTTGCTGCCACTATCAGGTCTATTTCTTTTCCGGTACATTAGGTACCCGTGTGTTCTTTGAAAGCAGATC
Source organism: Mastomys coucha (assembly GCF_008632895.1). Lineage (NCBI taxonomy): Eukaryota > Metazoa > Chordata > Mammalia > Rodentia > Muridae > Mastomys > Mastomys coucha. The sequence continues at coordinate 4,435,831 of NW_022196910.1, read as the reverse complement.
CTAGATCGCAGTCTTTGGTCTCCAGGTCGCCTTCACTGACTGCAGGAGCGGCAGGCGGACACCAGGATACCGCAGAGTCAGGAAATGGTGAGTGCTGTTGGGCGTCCCAGGTGTGGGAGGAAGCTGCTGCAATCTGGAGGCGGCAAGGACTTCAGATCTCCTGCCTGCGTGCCGCTGAGTCTAGTCTGTCCCCGCGGACCCCTGCTGCTTCTGGGATCATGCTGGGTGGAGCTGGGCCAGCAGGCAGACGTCTCCTCAGGCCTTACCTTTTCTGAGCTTCGGTCCTTATCTCTTAGCTTAGCGCCCGCTGCCCGGGTCCCTACAGTCTGGGTCGTATCGGCAGAGGGTCGTGCGTGGGCCGCCTTGGGAGTCGTACTGGGGCTCTTTTGCAGAGATGAGGGAATGGAATCTACGGGGATGGTAGTCGTTAATTCACTGCCCCGCTCTCTCCCTAAAACCTCGCCACACCCGATGTAATGTCTCAGGACGCAGCTACTCACGAGTATCTGTGACTCTCAATGTTACAACCAAACAAAACGGGGCAGAGAAGCATCCGGACACAATGACAACCGGTGGGGAGACCACTTTATTGGAATAGCGAAGGACCGCTTTATTCCCTGGATTAGTTGAGTGCCCCTAACAGGGCTTGGGGACTTACCAGGAAGTTCAAGCTTTTTGCTGGTTTGGTTTGGTTTGGTTTGGTTCGGTTCAGTTGGGAGCAGAGGGTTTGGGGAACTCCTTACCCGGGCATCTTGTTTCTGCAGGCAGAGCAGAATTAATGGTCAGGCTGGGGTTAAGAACCCAACCTGACTCAATTTCTCGTGACCTAAGGCTTAACTCAGGTCATGAGCTAAATCTCTGCTGCAGTTAAGGTGGGAAGAACGACTGGATGCAGGATAGCCTAGAGTCATGGCTCTCTAGTCTTTTGGAGGGGAGTGGGGAGTTGGACTTTTCCAGACAGGGTTTCTCTGTGTAGTTCTGGCTGTCCTGGAACCCAGGTTGTGAGCCACTATGTGGTTGCTGGGATTTGAACTCATGACCTTTGGACGAGCAGCCATCTCTCCAGCCCCCAGGGCTCGAGTCTTTATTGGTTCCTTCTCCGCTGCTCTTTCACACTGCCCATGCTTAGGTTAGGTCTGCCTGTGGCTGTAGGTTATGCCTTAGGTGCTAGCCACCTGAGGCTTGAGAGTGTAACTCACCCAATGAATCTCTTCTCAGCTCCCTTTCTGCCAAACCTGTAACATCATTTATCTTACCATAAGAGCCTTGAGCCTGTTATGTCAGGCAACAGATGTGCCTGACAGAAGCTGGCATTCCCAACCTGTACCCCAAGTCAGGCCCAGCTCCCTGTTCTCAGTAAGCTACTAAAAAGAGCAAAGTAATTAGTGGAAAGTAGAAAAGACCCATCCAGTGTCTGCACATTGGAAAGTGTTAAGGCCTGGATTACTGCTGCCTGCCTGTTTAGCAAGCCATTGTATGCTGTTATTACTGTTACTAGGAAAGTTTCTCATGTCCAAGTTGATTGCATATTCTGTTATGTTCTGTGCTTTGGTGTTCTTGGAAACCAATCACAGTAAAGTCAGAACTGCTTTGTGTAGTTAGGCACGATAAGCTTGGACCTAAACCAATGGCCTGATAGCACTTGCTGTAACCTATGTATGAGCTCTTACGGTTTTTGCTTTTGTTATTGATGTTGTTGTTCTTAAATTTTTTTTAAAGATTTATTTATTTTTAATGTGCAGTGGTATTTTACCTGTATTTATACCTATGTGTGGGTGCCAGCTTTCCTGGAACTGGAGTTACAAACAGGTGGAAATTGAACCAGAATCCTAACCTCTGAGTCATCTCTTCCAGCTCATGATAAACATTTTTAATTATTTATTTTATGTATATGATTGCTCTGTCTGCATGTACACCTGTGTGCCAGATCCCATTACAGATGGTTGTGAGCCACCATGGGGCTGCTGGGAACTGAACTTAGGACCTCTGGAAGAGTAGTCAGTGCTCTTAACCACGGAGTAATCTCTCCAACTTCTTTTTTTTTTTTTTTAAGATTTATTTATTATTATAAATGAGTACACTATAGCTGTCTTCAGATGCACCAGAAGAGGGCACCAGATTTCTTTATGAGTGGTTGTGAGCCACCATGTGGTTGCTGGGATTTGAACTCATGACCTTTAGAAGAGCAGATGGTGCTCTTACCCACTGAGCCATCTCACCAGCCCTCTCTCCAACTTCTTGATAACCATTTTTAATGGTCACATATTGTTGTGTTTTACTTTAAAAAAAAAACAGATATGTTTAGTAGAGCTTGGTATGGTGAGGTGGGAGGGATGCATTGGTGGGCCCATGCTGAGGCATCCTTTCCTCCTCAGGTACCAGTCATACAATGGGTATAGTATAGAATAGAGTTTATTTAGGGGTATGGGAAGGGGAATTAAGAAGGGAATAGAGACAGAAAGACAGAGAGACCGACTGACAGGCGGATGGGGGGGGAGAGAGACAGAGACAGAGACAGAAAAGAAGGAAGGAAAGAAGGAAGGAAGGAAGGAAGGAGGAGGAGGAGGAAAGAAGAAGCTGGCCAGGAACACAGAGAAGGAGAAAGGAATCAGGGAGAGAAGAGAGTCAGAGAGAGACAGAAGGGGCAGAGAGCAGTTTTTGCTTTTATAAGCGGCCCCTGGGATGGCTGTTAGCATCCAGAGCCTCCGGTGGTACATGGGTGGGTCCACAGACCTGTTGCCAGGGCAAACAGCCACCATATTCCCAGAATCCGTTGGGCTCACGTCCCACCTTTACCTGCAAGGCTGCTACGTCACAACCCATATATATATGGGAACTTTCCTCCAAGTTGCTCTCTCTCTCTCTCTCTCTCTCTCTCTCTCTCTCTCCCCTCTCTTTCCTCGCCACTACCCCTACTCCCTCTCAATTAAACCTCTTACACGTGGAACTGTTTAGGCCTAGTGTGGTACTTCCAGACGCGACCGCCGCCGTTCCAACACATCAATGGCTTTGAGTATTCAATAAGTAAGAGAGACACCTACACCAATATAGGAAGCCATTTGAAATAAGACTTCTGAGCTGGAGAGATGGCTGAGAGGTTAAAAGCATTGACTGCTCATTCAGAGGTCCTGAGTTCAATTCCTAGCAAACTCATGGTAGCTCACAGCCATCTGTAATGTAAGGGAATCCAATGCCTTGTTTTGGTGTGTGTCTGAAGAGATTGACAGTAAACTCACATACATAAAATAAATAAATCCTTTTTAAAAAAAGAAATAAGTCTTCCTGGCTGGGGGTGGGGAAGTGTTGTAATCAGCTCCCTCAGTCTTGGGGCAAATGTTCAATAAACTCTTCCTGTCTGACTAAGATCTGTGTTCCTGTGGTTTGTGAGGAGACTCCTGGACCCCAGCAGAGGAAGAAAGAGGCCCCTAAGTCTGTCTTCAAGATCCTGCAGTGAGATCAATGTGCAGTAGAGGCCAGGGATGTGCATAAGCCAGCAGTCCATGTTGAGGTGTGGTCCCACCCCGCACTGACCCACCATTGGTGGGCTTCAGGCTCATCCTGCTAGGTGATCTGACAAATTGTTAGAAGGGTGTTAAGTCCCTTTCTGAGAGGCAAGCTCCCCACTCTGATTGGTCCCTTCTCCTTCTTTTGTTGTACCCAGATTGTAAAAACCCCAAAGAGACCACCAGGAATCACAACCTGCTATAATCGCATGAGGATCTTTATTTAAGCTCCAGCTTGGGCTACCAACCTTCCTGATGGAACAGGAAAGAGAGTTAACCCCCAGGTCTAAGTGAAGGAAAAAACCACAAGCAGGGTTTTGTCTGTTTGTTGGTTGGTTGGTTGGTTGGTTGGTTTTTGGTTTTTCGAGACAGGGTTTCTCTGTATAGCCCTGGCTGTCCTGGAACTCACTCTGTAGACCAGGCTGGCCTCGAACTCAGAAATCCGCCTGCCTCTGCCTCCCAGGTGCTGGGATTAAAGGTGTGTGTCACCACCGCCCAGCAAGCAGGGTTTTTAAGCCTTGGCATTACAGGAGAGGGTAAAGGAATGCCATCCTTCCAACCTGATAACATTTGTTCAGACAGTGGGTGGAACCATGCAGCTGGAAAGGGACCTTCCTGACCTGGGAAAAGTAACTTGTGCTGTCAGAAGCTGGTGTGTTTTTACAACTGGCCACAGCTGTCTGGGAACACTTCATTGTCTCTCTTTCATAGTCTAAGAGTGGGCTATTATCATTTCAAGGGTATTGGCTTCTGTTTCATTGGTGGTAATTTGCTATGTAAGCTTGACTTTCCTTTCTACCTGGCAAGTGCTCTTACTCCAGCCTTTTAACTTGTGTTTTGAGACTGGTCTCTCTGTGCAGTCCTGCCTTGTCTGGAGCTCACTATACAGACCACATTGACTGCCTGGCCTCCACAGTGCTAAGGCTAAAAGATATGTGCCACCATGTTTGGCCTTTTATCCTAAATTTAGTTGTTTGTTTTAAGACAGCGTCTGCTATTGTTTAAGACAGTACTGGCTGCTACTCCCTGTGTAGGCAGAGCAGGCTGGCACTGGACTCACAGATCTGCCTGGCTCTGCCTCCCGAGTGCTGGGATGAAAGATGCTCACTACCACATCTGGCCCTTTTATTCTAGTTTGAGTCACTAACATCAACTGATAGGTTATTTTCCTCCAATCCAAGCCAGATTAGATTATATTAAAGGTAGGTTTATTGGGAAGCTGCTCTTGGGCTAGTTCACTGGTCCCGAGGACTGAGGCCAGGGGGGTGGTGGGAGGAGAAATAGAGCAAGGGGCAAAGAGGGAGAAGAGGAGACACCAAAATGTCTGGATTATATAGGAAGGAGCCTCTGGGTGAAGGGCAGACCAGCTCCTGGCCTAGAACGTTCAAGGTTGGGAGCAGGGTATGCCAGATAGGCTCTGGCGGATGCTGGGAGAACCTGGAGGCCAGGTCTGCTTTGGTATGTAAAATAGACACCTCAGTCACTTGTCTGAATCAGTAACCAAACTTTAACCAGCAGCTCTCATGCTGACATTTCACAAGAGAGACAATGTGGGTTACAGAGTGGCTCGGAAATGGTTAAAGAGGCTGCAGAGATCAGTCTAACTTGAAGTCAGACAGCTGAAGTAGGTAAGGGAGAGTCTGTAGGGGACCAGATGTTTTAGCAGTGCGGCTGCAGGGATTCCTGGGTAAACTGATACATGACCAGTTTCTGGTATGATTAAGGGGAAGATTTGTTTTATTTTATTTTTTTTATTGCAGAGACAAGAGAGACAGAGACAGAGACAGAGAGAGAGAGAGAGAGAGA
>NW_022196910.1:4401416-4430512 GCF_008632895.1 Mastomys coucha | reverse complement strand
AGAGAGAGAGAGAGAGAGAGAGAGAGAGAGAGAGTTGCTCAAGCAATCTTCATGAGTCCAAGAGTAGAGAGAAAGTAGACTGAACATGGACAGCAGACATGGACAGCAGACATGGACAGCAGACATGGACAGCAGAGGGAGGTATGGCAGGGCATATTTGTCAATAGTTTAAGGGTCTATGATTTGCCAAAGAATGATATCCTGGACTTAAGTAGTATGCAAATATAAAGAGTTTTTTCTGTAGAAATCTAGCATGTTGTCGTCTCTCATTATCAAGATAGAGAGACAACCTAGTGAGCTCACAGGCCTGATTAAAGCACATCAGGGGAATTCTGGGGTAGGTGGGCTTTGTCTATCTCCAGGCATTCCAGAATCATTGCTGGGCGTGGTGACTGGAAACTTGCTGAGGGATCCCTGGGGTCGGTGGGCTTTGTCTTGCTGTATCTCCAATAACTGACTAGCCTGGGTTTGCCTGGGCTTGCCCAGTTCTTAGGCCTTGTCTCCTACACTGCCAATCTGAAATCTATCATGAATCCAGCCTCGGTTTCTCTTTAGCAGCTGGTTGGCTGGCCCAGCCTGAAGAGATGGGGAGCAGTCACAGTGGCTGGGCTGGTTTACACTGACTTTCTGCAGATCCAGAGCTCACTGATTCTGCAGTACCTCCTGGGGCCAGCATGACTCTTTGGAGCAAATGTACAGGCTGCAGTTGATTCCTTGGATGATGTCTGTTAGCTGGACGGAAATCTGTTGGGACAGATACTGTAATGGTCCATGATTTGCCAAAAAAATTATACCCCAAACTCAAATAGTATGTCAACATAAGGAGTGCTTTATTCTGCAGGAGTCCAGCATGCTGGGGTCTCCCATTACCGAGACAGAGACACCCCCGAAGTGATTCCACAGGCCTGATTTAAAGCACATTAGGGCAATTCCAGGTGGGTGACCTCTATCTTAATCCGTTGAGTCCATTTCTAGGAACATTCCAGAACCTTTATGGGGTGTGATGGCTGGAAACTGTTGCTGGGGAACTCGGAAGACTGCTGCTGACCTATTGTCCGTGCCTCAGATCAGGTGGTGGGGCAGCTTCTCACTAGCTGCCTGAAGCCTGGGGTGTTTTGTTTTGTTTTGTTTTGTTTTTTTGTTTTTTGGCTTGCCTGGACTTGCCCAGTTCTTAGGCATAGTCTCCTGAACTATCAGTTTGAAGCCTGTCATGGAATCAGCCTAACCTTCTGAACACACAGTCTATTTACAGACAGATAAAGTTGCAGATTCAGGTAAGGTAAAATTAAGGAGTGTAGGGGGAAATCTCTGTCTAGTCTCCTGGCCACCGCCACCCTGGACCTCCTCTACTGGGGTCCATGCAGCTCCACAGTCCCAACATGCCTTCCAGAACTTTGGCTGGACAGTCTTCCCCAGGAACTGTTTGCCCCGTTTTAGACTGCCAGTAGGGATCCCCAACAATCTTCCGAGGTTGCACTCTTTCTGGATCCGTTATATTTCTTTACCTGCTGTTTACCACCTGAGACTGGTGAGAGCTCTTCCTTGGGGTAAATGTTTCAATTTGAAGAGAATGTTTCAATTTGAAGGAAGATGCGGGATAAGAAAGAAAAGCTAGCTTATTATTTAAACAATAAGGATTTGTTTTGACCCAACCAATGTAATAATGATTTAACAACAACAACAAAAAAAAAGATGGCACCCCATCAGAATATCCAAGTACGTGTCCATCTTGACGTCTCTTTGAATTTTATAATGTGAAGACCCATCAAATCTGCAACATGAGCCTGGAGACATCAGATTCCATTTCAAGTTTACCCTAGAAAGGTCATATTAAGTTATTAAATGTTTGTTTCCTGGGCTTGAAGAGATAAACCATGCAGTTCAGAGCTCACACTGCCTTTGCAGAGGACCCAGGTTTGATTTCCCAACACCCACATCAGGGGACTCATAACTGCCTGTAACTCCAAATCAAGGGAGAGTCAGCACCCTCTGCTGGCCTCTGCCGACCCTACACTCAAATGCGCACACCCTCAACACACTCAAATGTTAGACATAAAATCAAAAACTTTAAGATATATACTTACAAAACACTCCATCTTATGCCCCTTGTCAATGCTGTTCTCCAATTAGCATATCATAAGGAATGGCATCCAAGGTTAACCTGTAAGGGCCCCAGAATCGGGCTTCCTCTTTTAAATTTTTAATTGCATTGTAAACTAGAATGACATTGGCCTAATTTCAGAATTTTAATTTATGGGATGACTCACCATTCTTTTTCAAATATCTAAAATTTTGCTTTTGGAAACAAAGCAAGAAGTGTTGGATTTTCTGAGTTATAGGAAATAATTTTACCCACCTGATTTAGGTACTGGGACTTGAAGTCAGGTCTTCTACAAAAGCAGCAAATGATGTTGAGCTGTCTTTCCATCTGTGCTCACTCATAAGCAAATTTGATACTATGTGTCCAGGGTAAAGATGTATGAACATGTAGACAGTCTTTACATACATACAGCTGCCATAAAGGTAGCTCTTTAAGTCAAAGATTTTAAAGCTTTTATTTTGAGCTACAATTTGTCAGTTTTTATGCTAGAGTGTTAATTTTATTGTTGCAACATTTTAATTTGTCCTTAATCTAAACCCTGGATGGATAAAGCCATGAATTCTAATAGAAACAAAGTAGACAAATTAGATGAAATGGCAGAGATGCTACACAGATCGCTAAAACCACACAGTAGCAGTTTGGTTTTGGACTTACCAATTAATTAATTAATTAATTAATTAATTAATTTTCATGACAGGATTCCTCTGTGTAGCCCCGATTGTCTGACTTTGTAGACCAGTCTGGCCTCCAACTCACAGAGGTCCACCTGCCTCTGCCTCCTGAGTGCTGGGATTAAAGGTGTGCACCAACACTACGCAGCAGATTTTATCTATTTTTAAAAATATAATTTCTATTTATACTTTCTGAATTTCATACATGTAGACAATGTTTTTGAGCATACCACACTTACCACTCTTTCTCCTATCTTTTCCATCCTCTGCCTAAATATGTCTTTTTTTTTTCAGTTGGCCTACTGAATACAGTTTCTCTGCTCTTATGTATATGGTTCAAAGCATGCTCTAGAGCACAGTTGACCTACCAAGGGATATATCTCCTCAAATAATAGTGAGGGGCTTATGAGCCCATCCCCTACAGATGCTGGAATCTTGACTTGCTTGATCTGGCCCAGACAAACACAATTCCTACTATTTTATAAATGTAGTCCGATCATATCCAGAAAACACTGTGCCATCTTTACTGGGGTTTAGTTGTCCAGAAGACACTGTTTCAGTCCAAGCTCTGGCGTCTACAATTATTGTGCCTCCTCCTGCTCAATGTTCCCTGGTCCTGGGAGAATGGGGTGGATGATAGAGGTGTGGTGTAGAAGTTCTGTTGATGCCTGAACACCCCATAGACACGTTTTCTCTTCACATTGACAAGCTGTGATTTTCTGCCTTCGTCATTGTCCACTTCACACAGAAACATCTCTCATGAGGATAACTGCTACACTGTTCTATGAGCATACAGATAGGTATTGAGACTGTAAGCATTTAATAGAATTATAGTAGATTTACTTCAGAAGCCTGTGACGTTTCCAGCTCTGGGTCAGACTCACAGGACAAGACACATTTTCCCCCTATGTAGTGGGCCTTAAATCCAGTTAGAATACAATCTGTTACCCCTATAACTTCATGACAGGATTGCACCCATGGACTTAATGTTTCTGCCTGGGTATTACTATGGCTTTCAGAGCTCACAGGTAGTGAAGAGTGATGATGACTTCCCTTTCTCAACAAGAACATAGTGGGCAATCAAGGACAATGCTGAGAGCCAGTGTCAAGGTTTTAGGAGAGAGGGGGTGCCTCTGAGACACTCCTGATCAACAATTCAAGGGAAGGAACCTAACCTCTGCCATTGGACTATTCATTTGACAACCTGTGGCTTCTGGGAAGGTTCATAATGTCCTGCAAGAGGGCTGGTTGTAGACATTTTATTATAGACATTCTCTGCAGCTAATACGGTTGGTCAAGTATTTTACTTTCAAGTGTGTTTTAGAAATTAGAGGGGTAACATGTTGTGAAGTAGAGCTCCTCTAAGAACATTGTGCCATCTTTACTGGGGTTGAGTGGTCCAGAGGCATTCTCAAATGGAAAGGGTGTGATGGGCAGTGAGACGGTTCAGTGAGCCGTCAGTTTGACACCTTGGAAAGAGAGGGAGCCTCAGTTGAACAGCTCCACCACATTGGAGTTTTCCCATGTCTTCTCTATGTCTCCCGACTTGGCTTCCCTCAGTGACTGACTGTAACTTGTAACCCACATAAAAACTTTCCTGCCCAAGTAGCATTTGATCATGATGTTTATCATAGCATTAGAAAGCCAAGTAGGACATTAATCAGGTGAATTACTTGTCATGAGTCTTGTTTGCTGTTTGATTAAGGACGGTCCCAAGAGCCCAGGTACATACTTTCTACTATTGTCATTTAGTACAACCATTGAAGTTGTGCTCATGTTCCTCACAAATTGTAAGAGGTAGTAAATAGAGGCCTGCTGAGTTGGCCCAGGGGATAAAAGCATGTGCTATGCAATCCTGATGATCCGAAATCTCTAGAACCATTGTTAAGCTAGACAAAGAGAACCGACTCCCACAAGGTGGCACTGACTTCCACTAGAGCACAGTGGCATGCTCACATTGTCCATGCACAATACATACTAAATCAAGGCTTTAAAAAGATGTGTGACCCTGAGATTCCACTTCATACCAATTAGAATGGCTAAGATGAAAAACTCAAGTAACAGCACATGCTGGTGAGAATGTGAAGAAAGAGGAACACTCCTCCATTACTTGTGGGATTGCAAACTGGTACAACCACTCTGGAAATCAATCTGGCTGCTCCTCAGAAAATTGGAAATAGTTCTACTTGAAGACCCAGCTATTCCACTCCTGGGCATATACCACAAGGACACATGCTTCACTATGTTCATAGCAGGCTTATTCATAATAAACAGAAGCTGGAAACAATCTAGATGTCTTTCAACCAAAGAATGGATAAAGGAAATGTGGTTCATTTACACAATGAAATACTATTCAGCTATTAAAAGACGAGGTCATCATGAATTTTGCAGGCAAATGAATGGAACTAGAAAATACCATCCTGAGTTAGGTAACCCAAAAAGACATGAATGGTATATACTCACTGATAGGTGGGTACTAGCCAAAAAGTATACAATACTCATGATCCAACTCACTGACCATATGACATTTAACAAGAAGGAAGGCCCAAGTGTGGATACTTAAATCTCACTTAGAAGGGGGAACAAAGTAATCACAAGAGGCAGAGGGAGGGAGGGACCTGGGTGGGAGAAGGGAGTGGGAGATGGAGGGTAAAGGCAGGGTCAGGGTCAAGTATGGGGGAAGACAGGAAAGAAGCAGGGGAATTCCCCATAAGGCCAGGGGAATGTATGGAAATATGCAGCTGTGGGGGGTAGGGGTGGGGAACCTCTAGAGAGTCCCAGAGATCTGTGATACTCAAGTCTTCCAGGACTCAATGGAGATGATCTTAGCTGAAATGCCTAACAGAGGGGAGCTAGAACCTGAGGAGACCACTTCTAATAGTTAGACAGGACCCCAAGTGGAAGGATGGGTTCACCCACCTGTCTTCAAAATTTTTGTCCCAGAATTGTTCCTATCTAAAGGAAATGCAAGGATAAAAAATTAATCAGAGACTGAAGGAAAGGCCATCCAGTGACCAGCCCAACTTGGAATCCATCCCATGTGCAGGCACCAAACCCTGACAGTATTACTGACGCCATGTTGTGCTTGCAAATAGGAGCCTAGCATGGCTGCCCTCTGAGAGGCTCTACCAGCAGCAGACTGAGGCAGATGCATATATAGGTAGGTCCAAAGCTCCTGGCAGAGATATGACAGAGGACTGCCTTGTCTGGCCTCAGTAGGAGAGGATGTGCCTAATCCTATAGAGACTTGATGCCCCAGGGAAGGGGGATGCTGGAGGGTGAGGTAGAGGGAGGAGGAGGAGCACCCTTTCAGAGGCAAAGCGGGGGGATGGGGTGAAGAACTCTGGGAGGGGGGACCGGAATGGAAGGCAACATTTGGAATATAAATAAATAGAATAATTTAATTTTAAAAGGATATATGAGTAGTGTCTAGCAGTCCAGGTGATGTAGATTCATAGCTAAAGAATATGTTGGGTTCTAAGCAGCCCAACATAGTATCCCTCTGATGACTATAAGATCATTGCTAGGATTCTTAGGTAGTAGAGGATGTTATTTATTTGTTTTTTGTTTTTTTTAACTTAGAGTATAGTTGTCATCAACTGTCTGAGAAATCTACCCCACTCTGTACAGCTCTGGTGGGGGGGAATCCCTCTAGATCTCAGTTCTCAGATACCAGGATAACTGTTGTGCCCAACATTTCTAAGCACACACATTCTAAGGACACCTGATACTGATCCATGGTGGACGTTAGACAATAGAACCGGGGATGGCAGTTGTTAGAAAGATGCAGAAAGAGGAACTGCACAGTCAGTCATCTGCACAAGAGCTCATCCTACTTTGATGTTCCTTTCCCAGAAAGCTCCAGGTTACTTTAAGCATCTGTGACAGAGGGATCAGGGTCTGTATGAGCAGTAGAGTGTGACGACCATGACAACTTGAACCCTTGTGGAAAATAGTGTCACTTCACCTTCTTATTAATTCTGTGTACATCTGCGCTACCACGAGGCTCACTTTCCTGGACATGTATGTGTGTGCTTTCAGGAGTCAGTGAGCTTTGAGGATGTGGCTGTGAAGTTCACGCAGGAGGAGTGGGCCGTGCTGGATCCATCCCAGAAGGAGCTGTACAACGATGTGATGCAGGAAACCCTGAGGAACCTGGCCTCTATAGGTACACATGGGCATTGGCTTTTCTAATCCATCAAAGACAAGTGTTTCTAGCTAATGAGCATTGATGTATGAATTGGAATATGGAGAAGGGAATTGGGGTGAATATGTCAGGTGGGATATCTTAAACACCATAAAGCTAGCTGTTATTTAATATGTTTTCGGTAATAAATAATTCCTAATTTCTCTGGTTCTACATCTTAGGAAACAAGCCAGACAAACAGGTGGTTGTCAATGAGTATGAAAATCTCTTGAGAAGACTAAGGTAATTTGTTCTCCAATCCTATTCCAGAGTGCTTTTATACTTGGGCATTTTTACAAGGAAGTAAAAGTTGGATTTGATATCAAGCCTCAAACTAATTTCATCTCAGGAAATTTTCCTCTAAAGTTTACATGTTAAGCATCAGCATAATACATCCCAATCACTTCAATCTTGAGAACAACTAGAATATGGTGATAGTATAGTTCACATAGATGAACTTTGTACCGTACAGTGTGTCTCAGTTTGGTTTTATATTGATTCCTGTGATGAAGACAAGGAGCCCAAGCAACTTGATGTGGATAACATTAACTTTATTTTGCAGTTTGCAGTAAATAATCAAGGGAAGTCAGGGCGTTAACTCAAACATAGGCATAGGCATACACATAGGCATGAGCTGAAGGCAGAGGCCATGGAGGAATGCTGCTTATTCTCTTGCTCCCTCTGGCTTGCTCAGTTTCATTTCTTATACACCTCATGACAGCCTGCTTGGGAATGGCACTGCTCACAATGAACTAGACACTTCCACATTGTTCTTCAATCCAGAAATTTTTGCCTTGATTTGATTATTACTATGCCTTTCTTCTTCCCTCTTGGAAGAAGAAACTATGTAAATGATTTTTTCTACCCTATGTCAGGTTTAGACTCCCTATTTCTGGACTCCCAATGTCTTAGTCAACTCCATCCCCCAGGTCCTACTGGCAGCACACAGATTGTATCCTAGGCTCAGGCCAGCATCACATATCTGCTACTGTTCCCAGTGATTATTCCACCCTAATGGTATCTCCCATATGCTGATGAGTCCACTGTGTTTGAAGCACAGAATGTATATAATATTTGTGTTAAATTTCTATGTGAATATTTAATGTTCTTTTTTTTTTTTTTTTTTTTTTTTTTTTTTTTTTTTTTTTTTTTTTTTTTTTTTTTTTTTTGCTTTTCGAGACAGGGTTTCTCTGTGTAGCCCTGGCTGTCCTGGAACTCATACTGTTGTCCAGGCTGGCCTTGAACTCAGAAATCTGCCTGCCTCTGCCTCCCAAGTGCTGGGATTAAAGGCATGGCCCACCACTGCCCTGTTATTTAATGTTCTTAATGATCATACCCAATTGTATATGAATCCTACTGTTTTTGTTGTAACTGTCCTTTGTAGACTTGGAAAGCATGCATTCTGAACAGGTTACAAACTGATTCCCAGGATAAAACCAGCATTTCAGTGTTCAGTCATTATTAGTAAACACTGTCTTAGTCATCTTCTCTTCTTGTGTTTTGCAGCAGCCACTTGGTGGAGAAATTCTGTGACTATAATGAAACTCATCAGTGTGCAGAAATCTTCAGCTGCAATCCAGGACACTCTGTGAGCCTGAAATCTTGTCCAGGACTTGCTACATTTGAAAAGCATGTCTATAAAGAAGGTAGAATTGGCCGTTCATCTCTGGGTGTGCCACTGAACCATCCAGTGGGACCTTATGAAGACCAGGAACATGGACAGCCATTGTATAAACATAAGGAGTTTGGGAGCAGCTCCAGTTCTCTGTCCCTTCAGATGCTTAAAAGCACTCACGCTGGAGAGAAACCTTCCAAAAATAAGGACTTTGAGGAAGACTTTCCTTGTGTCAGATCTGGCCAAATATGTGAACAAAATGGCTATTCAAAGAAGTCGTCTGTGCACAAGCCGTGTGGGAAAGGCTTCACGCATCCCCATCCTTTACAGAGGCGTGAGAAGAGTCACGGCGTTAAGAAGCCCTATGTGTGTGAACTGTGTGGGAAAGGCTTTGCTCGGTTTGGTAACCTTTTAAGGCATAAGATGACTCCAGATTGTGAGAAGACTTTTCTCTGTAATCATTGTGGGAAGGTTTTCTCTGATTCCTCTTGCCTTCGAAGACATACAAGAGTTCACACTGGAGAGAAACCCTATGTGTGCAAGCAATGTGGGAAAACCTTCATTACGTCTACTAACCTTCAAACACATGAACGAACTCACACTGGGGAAAAACCTTATGTATGTAAAGAGTGTGGGAACGCCTTCAGGCTTTTGATTCAGCTGCAAAAGCATGAAGTAGTTCACAGTGGTGTGAATCCCTATGTTTGTAAGCAATGTGGGAAAAGCTTTACTTCCTCCAGTTCCCTAAAAACACACGAACGAATTCACACTGGTGAGAAGCCCTATATGTGTGAATACTGTGGGAAAACCTTTGGGTATTCCAGTACCCTTAAAAAACATGAAAGAATTCACACCGGAGAGAGACCCTATGTATGCAAGCAATGTGGGAAAGCCTTTCGTTATTCTTTATATTTTCAAAGACATGAACAAATCCACAGAAGAGAGAAACTCTAAGAATGTAAGCAATGTGGGAAAGCCTTTTGTTATGCTTTTATGTTGAAATACATGAACGAGTCCACAGCAGCAAGAGATCTAATGTATGTAAGTGGTGTGGGAATGGCTTCTTAACATCATATCATTAACAAAGACATGCCCTAATTTATAGGAGAACAGGTAGGATATTTGTAAGTAACTTGAGAAAGTCACCTCTTGTGCTGGAGAGATGGCTCAGCGGTTAAGAGCACTGACTGCTCTTCCAGAGGTCCTGAGTTCCATTCCCAGCAACCACATGGTGGCTCACAACCATCTCTAATGGGATCTGATGCCCTCTTCTGGTGTGTCTGAAGACAGCAACAGTGTACTCATATACATAAAACAAATAAATCTTTAAAAAAAAAAAAGTCTCTCTTCTCTTGGTTAGCTGCTGGCTCTTTACCGGCAGGTCCAGGCAGGATAGTGAGCTTCGACGCCCAAAAGAGACACACCAGGCTGGGAGTCTTGTCAAAGCAGGAACTGGTTTTATTGTATCAGTCTCTTGTTTATATAGGGTTGAGGAAGGAGGTGGGGATTTTTGGTGAGGTGAGATGACTTAGGGGGCGGGGAAGAGTGACAGAGGATATGGGGGTGGAGGACTGACAGGGCCAATAAAGTTATTCTGCATCAGCAGTAGCTAGGCTAAAGCAGGCATAAGCAGGTTGTACTGAGTCACTCCAGTACAGAAATGAGCAAGATAGGTCTCTAAACTCAAGCAAAGGCTCAGGCTTCCTCACTAGGCCTCAGTACCTGGCTGAATGAGGCCCAACAGTTAGCTCTCATAGAAATCAAGCAACATGAGAGTGATATTTTGTGCTTAAAGTGTGGGAAAATAACACATTGAAAAGAAGCTATTCTTTTGAATCCATGAAGCTACTAGTAATGGAAATTCCCTTATAATACATGGAAGCAGAAACACTGGAGAAAAGCTGCAAGCAATGAGATTCAAAGTCTTCTGCGTTGTTTTCATTGTAGAGAATATGTGAAATAGCTCACACTGGAGAAAAGCCTTGTGCACACTATGTGGAAAGTCTTTAGTTCTCTCAGGGCCCTCAAAAGACATTGAAGTTAATAATATTTTGGAGAGCAATCCTTCATATACAGGAAATCTTCCAAACTTTTTAATTATTCCAGGTTTTTTTGCATACATGAATGGTCTCGTAGGATAATTCTAAAATATAGAGTTTGTGAAGTCTCCATCATCACTTTCTTAGTACTTAAAAGACCAAATATGAGGGCTCATCCTTGGAAAACATGTGTCAACATTTCTTGGTTAAACTCAAAAATTAAGAAAGGTTTGAGAAACAACTTTGATTAAAAGTGACAGTTGGGTTCAATTGCATGCCTGTGCAAACAGTCCAGATCGAAGGATTTTCTGGTACAGAAATAACGAAAAACAGGATCATATCAAGCGTGGGAGATGCCAAATACTGGAGAAGTTCTTTGAAAATTCCTCAGGTTCTGAAGTGGCCACCTCCTGTAGCCAGGCAGGACTCCCAGTGGAGGGAAAAGGACACCAACCCAGACACAAAATTTTTGACCCAAAATTTGTCCTGTCTACTAGAAATACAAGGACAAAGATGAAGTAGAGATGGAGTAGAGGGAATGGCCAACCAACAACTGGCCCAACTTGAGACCCATCTCATGGGCAAGAACCAATCCCTTACACTATTAATAGTACTGTTTATGCTTGCAGAAAGGAGCCTGGCATAACAGTCCTCTGAGAGGCTCCACCCAGCAGCTGACTAAAACAGACACAAAGACCCAGAGCCAAACGTTACATGGAGCTCAAGGAGTCTTTGGAAGAGTTGGAGTAGAATTGAGTGAGCTGGAGGGGTTACAGACCCCACAGGAACACCAACATAGTCAACTAACCTGGACCTTTGGGAGCTCCCAGAGACTGAGCCACCAACCAAAAAGCATACATGGGCCAAACCTAAAGCGCCCCACACAAATGTAGCAGATGTGCAGCTTGGTCTCTATGTGGGCTCCCCAACAACTAGAGGGGGGCCTCTCCCTAAAACTGTTTGTTGCCTGTCTGTGGATCCAGTTCCCCTAACTGAGCTGCCTTATTTGGCCTCATTGAGAGAGGACACACCTAGCCCTGTAGAGGCTTGATGTGCCAGGGTGGTGGGATACCCAGGGGGCCTCTACCCTCTCAGAGGATAGGGGTGTGAGGAGGAACTGCGTGAGGGTGTATTAAATAGGGTTTTACTGCTGTGGACAGACACAGTGACCAAGGCAACTCTTACAAAGGACAACATAGATTTGGGGCTGGCTTACAGGTTCAGAGGTTCAGTCTATTATCATCAAGGTGGGAACATGGCAGCATCTAGGCAGGAATGGTGCAGGCAGAGCTGAGAGTTTTACATCTGCTAGTGGAAGACTGACTTCCAGGCAGTTAGGATGAGGATCGTAAGCCCGTGCCCACCGTGACAAAGCTACTCCAACAAGGTCACACCTCCTAATAGTGCCACTCCCTGGGCCAAGTATGTACAAACCATCACAGAGGGGGACCTCGAGGAATCGAGCAGTGATAGGGTGTAGTGTGAATAAATAAATAAATAGATAGCTAGAAGGGGGAAATTCCTCGTGTTCATTCTGGTAAATGCCAGCACTATGAAGGACTGGACGCTGTTTGGCTGGTGCTTGTTTGTTTGTGTTGCATTATCCAGAAAATACGCCTTGTGAGTGAAATGTCATAGTTGTCATTACAAGTTGACCAGTAATGTCCTGGCTTTAGCTTTCTCAGTGCATCCGTGTCTGTCTCCACATCCAGCATCAGTAAATGACTTTTTAAGGTCCATCTCTGGTGTCCAGCTTTCTAATTTTTACTGTAGAAAGTTAGCACTGATCCAAGTAGGTGATGAGGAAGGACTACTTACACCCAGGAAGTGAAACCTTCAGCTTAAAAGAAATTCACAAGAAGAAAGGGAAGTATAATGAAACGACTTTGTAAAGTTTGCTGAAGAACTACTATATGAGTTTAATGAATGCTACGTTTTTATATATGAGGTAGTTTTTTTTCAGAATAAATCAATTTATTTTTTTAAAGATTTATTTTTATTTATTTTATGTGTATGGGTACACTGTAGCTGTATAGATGGCCGTGAGCTATCATGTGTGGCTACTGTTGATTTCAGGACTTCTGCCGGCCCTGCTGGCTCTGGTCCGCTGGCTCTGGCCCCGCTTGCTCCTGCGTAATTCATTGTAGCTGCCTTCAGATGCACCAGAAGAGGGCGTCCAATCTCATTACGGGTGGTTGTGAGCCACCATGTGGTTGCTGGGATCCGAACTCAGGACCTTTGGAAGAGCAGTCAGTGCTCTTACCCGCTGAGCCATCTCGCCAGCCCCAATTTATTTTTTTTAAACCCACAATCACAATACAGTTAGTTCAAGGAGGCCAAACACTTGCCCAGTAACCAACACTACAAGCCTCAGTAAACATCTATACTTAGATCTCTTTCATGGCCATTCCAAAGCAATGGGACTGTTAGAAATATAAGGGTCCACACTTGTAATATCAATTATACAGAACCAATTTTACATTTCTTCAGCTTGAATTTCTTGATTAGATTAAACCATTTGCAATCCTGCACTGCCGCAGCACCTCGTTGAAGCCCTCACAGAGCTTGACATCACTCTGGTTCAGAGCACACTCCAGAAACTGCTTGATCTCTAGAGAGCAAGATCCAAAAGACTGCTGGTTCTGCAGCTGGGCTCCCTGAGGCTCCTGGTAAGTGATGTCAGGCTTTGCAAGCTCGGCATTACCACCTCTGCTGAAGCCCCCAGTGATGGCGTGACCCAGGGTGTGCCCCACTGCAGAGCCCACAGACACGCCAGCTGCAGTGGTAGCCATCTGGGCCATTAGGCCTGGCTGCCGGGGTGCAGTGGCCTGTGAGCCAACTGCAGATGGTGCAGCTGCTGCTGGAGGCTGAGCTGCAGGTGCTCTTCTGGGAGCAGCCCTCATCTGAGGGGCCCGGCTGGCCGGGGGAGACATCCGGGAGGTGTGGCTTCGGCTTCCACGCGGCATCCTAACTACTTCTAGTCTCAGCGTTCAGCGAAGACAAACTCTATATGAGGTAGTTTTATCTTTTGATTTTGTGTTTTATTTAACAACCATGCATATTCAAATATGCAAATATCTATTAATAGTATTTGGTTCCATCACTGTGATTAATGGGCCATTGAATTATTTATGAATATTAAAATTATCCTGGTGGTTTAATAGAGCAGGGTCTGATATCCTTGTGTGTAATATTATTCTTTTTGCTTTTGTTGGTGTTGGGCATTGTTTTTTTCTGTTTTTGAGATAGGCTCTCATTGTGCAGCACTGGATAACCTTAAATGTATTTTGTAGACAAGGCTGGCCTTGACCTCCCAAAGATGCATCTACTTATTCCTTGTAAATGGCCAACTCATTGTTTTTCATGAATAAAAAACACTAAAAAATATGTGGGATGTGTGTGTTTAGTGACTTTATGACCATGTTTTCTTGCTCTAGCACACTAATTTTCTCCCTTGAGTCAGGGTCTTAGCCTGGAGTCAGGCTAGCAGTCAGGAAGATGCTGAGATCTACCAAGTATCTATCTATGCCTACTATAGCTCTGGGAATGAAAACAAGCTTGTGATGAAACCCCACCTTTTGTGCAGGTACTAGGGACTGAGGCTCATGCTTGCAAGGAAAAATTCTCTTAACCCACAGAGTCATCCATTAGCTCCAGCCCCCAAACTACTTTCATTTCTGTATTGACTTATACCTATGTTTTTATGTATATGTTTATTTTTTTCTTTGATGAATTTGGTCATCTTCTACTTGCCAATTTTGAATGATTTTCCATTTACCTTTAGAATGAGAAATGTTAACTTTCCCCTTTAATCAGATGATAGACTTAAATGGGTATGCATATACATTGGGGGGTTCTTTTTAAATTTTTCAGCAGGGTCTTTCTTTAATGTAGCTGAGACTATCCTGGAACTTGCTATGTAGAGCAGGCTAGACTCAAACTCACATCCATCAACCTGTCTCTTCCAAGGGCTGGGACTAAAGGTGGGTACCTCAGGCCCACCTAGTTTGTGCTAAGTTGACGTGCAAGCTAACCAGAATAAATGTATATGATTTTTAGTTACTCTCACTCCCACCCTCTATCTCTCACCTACCATTGCCAGTCCCTCTGCCTCTTTATAAGTTCTTCTCATTCATATTTGTGTGTTTTTCTTGGAATCCACTGTCTTTAGGATTTTATTTATTGGAGCCTGTGGATCCACAAATGAAAACAATGCCTGCATCTCTCCTAAAGACTCACCAGTAGCCAATAATTTCAGCACAATGGGGGTGTGATCCAGTGTCCCACCCTAATCCATGCTGAATTGATACAGGCCCAGTTGTATAGGGGTGGGCATAGAGTAGTGAACCATAACTACTGTGAGATCAAGTTTGCAGTGCCTTTGTCATGCCCAGAATATATCACTCTGCAGACTTCCCTATATACTATCTCTTACACTGTTTCTCCGGTGAGGTTCCCAGGGTCTTATCGGAGGGGTAGTATAGGTTAGCCCATTGATGAGTCAGCCATCAACTGTCATTTACTCTCAGTACCTGGAGCCATGAGTCTCTCTGTTGACTGCAGGTCATTGCAAACTTCTTGGGCCCAAGGGAAGCTTCTTGGGTTAAGACCAAATGTAGCATTTGTCTGTTGATATAAATAAATATTTACAAGGTAAGTTGCCCCACAGCTATTTAGCTATCATTCTATAAGTTACCCCCTAGGGCCTAAGAACTCCTCAGCCATGGGCCATGGTTTTTTTGTTTGTTTTCATCTTGTTTTTACTGGATTTACAGTGCCTGGCATGAATTCCCTTCTGTGAAAAGGCCTTCATGCCATGAGAAGGTATTTGGTCACCAAAACCTAAGTTGCCACTGTTTTACCAGTGGGCATATCTTTATGGCAGGCTAGTATTGTAGTTCCCTGAGTTCATAACTAGGTAAGACCACTCTTATCCCTTCGATGCCAGCAGCCTGCGTAGCACCTTTAGCATATGGAAGAGAACTATTGGAAAATGTACAACTGGCTTTCTCTGTGGTGCGTGTGATGTGTGGTATGTGGTGTGATGTGTGGTATGTGGTGTGATGTGTGGTATGTGGTGGCATCAGCAACAAGAACTTACCACCTAGTTCTGCTGGGCAACCCAGGGCAATGGCAAGAGTCGGAACTCTTTTTTTTTATTTTGAGTGCGTGTGAGAGAGACAGCAAGTCAGTTGCCATTTGGTAAGGAATGTACCTAAGCTCAAATCACAGTTAGAAAGTAATTCATTTAGATAATCTGAAAGAAGAATGAGATTAAAATAAATTTGTGTGCATCTCAGGTTGAGAGGAGATGCTGGAACATCATCAGCAGCAGGTTACTCTTTGAGGGGCCCAGGGAATGCCTGACAACCAACTACTTCTATAGAGTCCCTGGTAATAGCCTTTTTGTTTAATAACCAAGCCTTTAGGAGCAGCATTACTTACCCACGTGTATTTTTCATATCTTCTCTAATGTTTCACCTATCTATCTATCTACCTATCTATCTACCTATCTATCTATCTATCTATCTATCTATCTATCTATCTATCTATCTATCTATCCATCTGTAGCTGCCAGCAGCTACACAAACTTGGTTTCTGAAAGAGAGGCAGGGGCCTGAGAAAAATAGGGGAAATCGGACAGCGAGAGAAATAACAAAACCAAGTCAAAAAAATTCCGATCAAGGTCCACCTATACTAGGGAGCATCAGCTCTTTATATCAGAGATGAAACTATCTCTCTCAAAACAAAACAAAACAAAACAAAATGCATTTCCTATACTAATGCCCCCCTTTCTCTCTCTCTCTCTCTTTCTTCTCCTCCTTCTCCTTCTCCTCTTCCTTCCTCTTCCTCTCCTCTCTCTGTCTCTCTGTCTCTGTCTCTGTCTCTGTCTCTCTCTCTCTCTCTCTCTCTCTCTCTCTCTCTCTCTCTCTCTGGTTGTTGTTGTTGGTTGGTTGGTTGGTTATATTGGGGCCCAAGAGTTGCCTCACAAACCACCGCACAAACGCTCATCTCAGTCAGACAGGGATCATTTATTGAGCATCTGTCCCAGGACTGATTGATCAGGGCAGCAGACCAAACTCAGAAGATTTAGGGATAGGGGGCTTGCTTTTGTTGTATATTTATCTTGTCTTCATTGGTTGGTTTATTCAACTGTGGCAGGGGACCTTCCTTCCCTAACATTCATATCTTAGCTTGCCAACCAGGATGTCAGCTACCCACATACATGGATCTTTCTGCCAGGTAGGATGTCATTTCTTGAGAAGGTCTTGGGAACTTAAAACTTTACTCAACCCCCTATTCAAAATGGAAGTCTTATATTATGTTGGGAGTCCATCCCAGGGGCAGCTTATAAAAGCAAAAGCCATAAAAGCTCATACACAGGTGCAGGAAGTGCTTCCGGGCAGTTGGTTAGGGTCCAAGCTTTTTGTGGCTAATTATACAAAGCAGTTCTAATTGACTTCCATTGTGATTGGCTTCTAAGAGCACCAAAGCACAGAACATAACAGAATATGCAATCAATTCAGGCATGAGAACGTTTCCTAGCAACAGCACATGAGCAAGTTTCCTTGTAACAGGAGTCATAGCATCAGAGACAGTCCCCTGGTAATATTAGGAATAGCATAAAATGGCCAGCTAGAAAGGCAGCAATGGCCTAGGCCTTAACAGGTTGGTTTTAGTTTGAGTTTTGAGATGGCATCTCTCTACGTATTTGCTTTTCATACTTATATTGTTACACATTCGACTTTGTAATTTTCCCTCCAGTCATTATTCCAACAGAGAAGCAGTATTAGTCTCCTGCTAATGTCCGAGAACACAGCGTGTGCAACATACTGTAGCACTAACTCTGCTTATACATGGTAAGTGAATGTTTCCTATCAGGAAGAACATTCTTCGTAGTTTCTGACAGGAGTCATATTTAATTTAGAGATATATGTGACTTACCTGCCTCCCCATACTGGGTGACATTACTTTTTGAGAGGAGTAACAAAGAATTCTGTAACAATTGTATGATGGCTATTCTTGGTTGTCAACTTGACTATATCTGGAATGAACTACAATCCAGAAATGGAGGGCAACCCCTGTGATCTTGAGGCTGGAAGACACAGGCTTCTGATCTAGATCTTGATGTGGGATGACACATGCCCTTAATTCAGATCTTGAGCTGGGAAGGCACACCTTTAATCTGGACCACACCTTCTGCTAGAAGCCTATAGAAGGAAATGGAAGAAAGTAGGGTTTGTTTGTTCTATGCCTGCTTGCCCTCAACTTGCCAGCACACCCACTATTTCAGTGGCATTGGAGCATACAAAGAAGACCAACTGAGCCGGGCGGTGGTGGCGCACGCCTTTAATCCCAGCACTTGGGAGGCAGAGGCAGGTGGATTTCTGAGTTCGAGGCCAGCCTGGTCTACAAAGTGAGTTCCAGGACAGCCAGAGCTACACAGAGAAACCCTGTCTCGAAAAACCAAAAAAAAAAAAAAAAAAAAAAAAAAAAAAAAAAAAAAAAAAAAAAGAAGACCAACTGAGATACCCACTCTCAGGGAATGGAGCAACTAGTAGATTCTTGAACTTTTCATTCACAGCTAGCCATTGTTGGGTAAGTTGACTGTAGTCTGTGAGTCATTCCAATAAAATGCGCTCGTGTGCACGTACACACACACACACACACACACACACACTCACACACACATACACACACACATACACACACACACACATACACACACACATACACACACACATATACACACACACACACATACACTCACACACACATACACACACACATACACACACACACACACACACACACACACACACACACACACACACACACACACACACACACACACACACACACACACACACACACACACACACATTCCCTAAGTCCTGTGACTCTAGAGAATCCTGACTAATTCAAGTTGATTCCCCAAATTCCAAGGACCAACAGTCCAGCTGGCAGAGCGTAGCTGAGGCTGGGCTGGCTTGGATATGGGAGGTAAGCAGAGAAGGAGAGACATAGAGGTGAGGCTATGAGGGTCCAGAGCAGGTGGGATCCAGGAGAGGAAGGGAGTGCAGCTCCCTGACCCCTTTTTTTTCTGTAAAGAAAGCATAAATAGCACCTTAAATTACACATCCAATTTTGTATAATTATTGCTTATATTTAAAAGAAACTTTCATGTTGTTCACAGGATGCGGGAGGACTCCACATATGTGACTTTGTAAGAACTGACCAAAGCAGCTGGGCCTTGGGCACTTCTCTTCATCCTACAGTGCTGCAGTTTTCTCAAGGGCAGAGTTGTTGTCTGGACTTTGTTGCCCGTACTGCAAAGGCCTGACCTAAGAATGGGGGCTTCAACAGCACCTCCCTCCATGAGCACAGCCCTAGGTAGACAGGTTAGTTACTCAGTGATTCTAGTGCACGAGTGTGCATGCATACATGTACACACACACACATACACACACACACACACGTAATAAAGAAAATATATACCAAGGCCTGTCAAGTTAAATGACTAACAATGGGCAAAAATAAAATCTTTTAAAGAATCAATTATTATAGTAATATGAACTTGTAGGTACAAATATAAAATAGAATCTGCAGGGGTTCTGTAGTGAAAACTATGGTACCTGGACAAACGAAAATCAGGACCATAATAAATGAATGGCATACTATGTTCATGAATATGTCTTGGTTCTGCTTCAAGAGGGCATATCATCCACTCAGCCTTGTAAAGAAAAGAGTCTTGGCACACACATTCATCAGACTGATGAATCTCAAAGGCAATACACTGAGGAAAAGACCTGGACTCTAAGCTTGTATACTAATACAAACCCACTTAGAAAATGTTGAGGTCCAAGAGTTACCCCACAAACCACATGAACACTGACCTCAGTTAAACAGGGATGGTTTATTGAACACAGATCCCAAGACTGATCAACATGGACAACAGCTCAAACCTGTGCACTGGACATGTTTCTGGGGCAGCTTATAAAGGCTAAAACCACAAAAACCACACTGAGCCTTGACACAAGCCATTTTTGACATAACAGTTCATACTGACCTTTAATTTAATGGCTCTTATGTGAAGCTTATAGTTGTGGGGTTTTTTTAAGATTAACACACCCCATAATATACAAAGCAGAACTAGATATGCGGTCAGGATGACTCTGCTCTGAGTCAAGTGTTTTAGCTTTTTTTGTTTGTTTGGGGTTTTTTGCATCAATGACTAACAGGAATATTACAGCAGCAATATGAAATAGCTGGCAGGTATGGAGCAAAATGGCGACAGCTATGTTAGCAGGGCAAACATCAGTACAGAATCAGGCAAACATGTCATTTAAGGACTGGAGCGATTGCTGAACAGTATGCTGCTCTTGCAGAGAACTGGACTTCATTCTCAGCACCTAGGTTAGGAAACTCACAACTGCATGTAACTCCAGCTCCAGGGTATCCAGCACTCTGGCTCCCACAAGCACCACCAGATATATATGCACACATAGACACATGTGCTTAAACTTCATGTAATAAAAACCTTTCTAAAAAGTGTCCCACTCACTATGTACCAAGGATTGGCTTTGAATGTGAAATCATCCTGCCCCCTCATTCAGAGTGCCAAGATTATAGCCAGGAACTGCCACTATCAGCTACACTTGAAAATTTAAATGCACTATGTGTTGCATGGTATTTCCCAGAGAAGACTACTTGGACATGGGTTTAAGCTACTAGAAAGTCTTTATCAGCCACTGAGTGGCTGCACTGTGTGCTCAGGATCCCAGTGTAGTCCTCAGCCTTTCCAAGGGTAAGCTTTTAAGCACAAAAAAACATGTTCTGGTTTGACATACTTCACTTAACAAGAGCAGTTAGCCAGAAACAGAACTACAGAAGCCAAAAAGCCAGGTTAGTACATTTTGAGACTTTCCGACTGTATGGACTTTGATGGATTAAATCTTCGTTTTTATTTTAGTGGTGGTCTCTAAGTGCTGAGTTTTGCAGCCTGGATGGCACTTCCATCCTGGAGTCCAGTAATGCTAAGGTCTGGGGCCCTGTTATACTAAACAGCGAGGAACCACCACTCCCAGTTACATTTGAAAATTTAAATGTACCAAGAAGCTATGTCCAATCGACAGCTATTTGCTATGGAAAGAGAGAGGAGGAGTGGGGGGAAGGAGTCATAGGAAATACTAGGACACAACTTTCTTCAGGCAGCCTTCAAGACCTATAGTTTGCCTATAGCTTTGCCTGGTATGTTGCTTTGCACTCAAACTTTATTATATAGTCCTTGAGATTTCTTCTGCAATCACTTGTTAACTTCTATTATTAACAAGATACAATCTCCCAAAAAGGGAACACAGTTTCCCTGGGAATACCAGGAACTCAGCATGTCCAGACAGCTCTCATGCCTGGAATCCTTCTCACAAGCTTCCCAAGTTGGATTACATGCCCATGCCACCAAACCTGGTAAGTGATATTCATAGCCAGTCTCAGCCCTGAGAACAAGTGTAGGTAGCACACGGACTCAGTGGGTGCGATTGTCAGATTAAAATCAAGTATCTCTTTTAATCAAATATGTTTCCCAAACCCTGCTATTCCTTAATTTTTGAATTGAACCAAGAAATCTTCCCACATGTTTTCCAATGCCAGGAGTATTTATTTATTTATTTATTTATTTTGAATGTACAGGTAACTGCCTGCACCTGCCTCCCGAGTACTGAGACTAAAGATGTGTGTCACCACCACCCACGGATGATACATTTTTTAAAGTGTTACCAAAATGATAATGGAGACTTCACAAATCCTGAACTTCAGGCTACTTCACAGTGAGCTCTCCACTCTAGTGTCTATAAACAAGCCTGGGATGGCTACAAGCTTTATAGGAATATTCCCTGTATCTTAGTCACTGTCTGTCTTATTCAGTGTTCTATTGCTGGGAAGACACACCACCACCATGGCAACTCTTATAAAGGAAAACCTTTAACTGGGACTTGCCTAAGCTCAGAGGTTTTAGTCTTTTGTCTTCATGAGTGGAAGTGTGGCAAGTAGACATGGCCCTGGAGAAGTCGCTTCAGATTTCTACATCTGGATCCAGAGGCAACAGGAACAAGAGAAACACACCTGAGCATTTGAAACCCCAGAGCCCAACCCCAGTGACACTTCCTCCAACAAGGCCACACCTACTACTCCTTGTCAAGTAGCACCATTCCCTAATGGTCAAGCATTCAAATATGGTACCATGCCCATTCAAACCACCACAGGCACCATGAAAAAGGCAACTCTTATATGACAAAGTATTTAATGGGGACTTGCTCACAGTTTCAGAGATCTAGTCCACTATCGTCATGGCTGGGAACCATGGAGCTTGAGCAGAAGATGAAAGCTATATCCTAATCCACAGGCACAGAAAAAGAGAGGGTGGGAGAGGGGATCTGGAGTAGGCTTTGGAATTCTCAAAGCCTACCCCTTTTGACACAATTCCTCCAAGGTTACTTCTAGTTCAACAGGTGATACCTCCCAATCCCTCTAACCATTTCAAACTTTCTACTTTTATGGTGACTAAGCATTCAAATGTATGAGCCTATGAGGGACATCCTTTTTCAGACCACCACACACTGAAGGGTTTCCCTCCACAAGGACTACTTCACCGTCGAATGGGGGCCTCTTAAGAGCTAAAGGCTTTCCACAGAGTGTGTATAGGGACTTCTCTCCATCTTCTCCACAATAAGAACTCAGAAGACATTATCACAGTTGCTTGCAGCTTTTCTCCAGAGAGCTGATTCCATGTTTTTAAAGGGAACTTTTAATACAAAAAGCCAGCTGATCAAAAGAGTAGCTTTTCTCCATTATGACTTGTTTGCCACATTCCTACATTGTAACATAGTCTGTTTCACCCTCAGGTGTTTTGATTTCTGTGAGCGCTAACTAAGGGATGACTTTTTCACATTACTTACCAACATCCTTCTTTGTTCTACTATGAGTTACTGCATGTCTTCGCAAGCGATATGGAGACAAAAATTCTTTCCCACATTGCTTACATAAGTAAGGTTTCTCACAAGCGTGAAGTTGACCAGGGAATGTAAAGCCTTTCCCACACATCTTACATTTGTGGGGTCTGACTTTATTGTGGACACGTTCATGCTTTTCAACCTGATCAGAAGATTGAAAGCCTTTTCCACATTGCTTACACCGATAAGGTCTGTCACTGCTGTGGATTCGCTTTTCATGCCTCTTAAGATAATTAGAATAACAAAAGGCTTTGCCACACAGCTTACACTGATATGGTCGCTCACCGCTGTGGATTCGCTCATGTTTTTTAAGATAGTAAGAATAATGAAAAGCTTTGCTACATTGCTTACACTGATACGGTCTCTCACTGCTGTGGACTCGTTCATGTACTCGAAGCAAATAAAAATGACGAAAGGCTTTGTCACATTGCTTACATACATAGGGTTTTTCTTCACTGTGCATTATTTTATGTTTTCGAAGAGAGCTCTTAAAACTGAAAGCTTTCCCGCATTGCAAACACGCATAGGGCTTCTCTCCACAGTGATTCCTTTCGTGGCTCTGAAGGGAGGAAGAAGAAGCTAGGTCCTTCCCACACTGCTTACACTGGTAGGGTTTCTCTCCAGTATGCATTCGATTGTGGAATTGAAAGGAACCATAATCATTGAAAGTCTTCCCACACTGCTTGCACACATAGGGTCTCTCACTAGTGTGAATTCTTTCGTGTCTTTTATGGTTACCAAAATGAGCAAAGCTTTTCCCACAGTGCTTACACACATAGGGCTTCTCACCGGTGTGAATTCTCTCATGTGATTGCAGGGAGGTGAAGTAAGGAAAACCTTTGCCACACTGCTTACAAACATAGGGATTCACACCACTGTGAGTTATTTTATGCTTCTGACATTGACTCCAAAATGGAAAGGCTTTCCCACACTGCTTACATACATAAGATTTTTCACGAGTGTGAGTCAGTTCATGTGATTTAAGGTAACGGGAAACAGGGAAGGCCTTCCCACATTGCTTACAGACATAGGGCTTCACACCACTGTGAATTTTTGTATGTCTCTGAAGGGTAGCAGAAGTACTAAAAGTTTTCCCACAATGATTACACAGAAATGCCTTCTCACAAGTTGGATTCATCCTATGTTTTGAAAGGTAAACTGATCGAGCGAAGCCTTTCCCACACAGTTCACACACGTAGGGCTTTTTTGCACTGTGAGTCTTTTCATGTCTGTGTAAAGAACTAGGACTGGTGAAGTCTTTCCCACACTCCTTGCACACATACGATTTCTGTGCGCAGTCATGCTCTTCATATCTTGGATCAGATCTGACACAAGGAAGGTCTTCTTTATAGTCTCTATTTTTGGAAGGTTTCTCTCCAGTGTGAGTGCTTTTATGCATCTGAAGGGACTGAGGAGAACTGGAGCTGCTCCCAAACTCCTTATGTTTATACAACTTTTGTCCATGTTCCTGGTCGTCATTAGGTCTGAGTCCTACTGAATGGTTCAGTGGCACACCCAGAGATGAATGGCCAATTCTATCTTCTACATGTTTTTCAAATGTGGCAAATCCTGGACAAGATTTCAGGCTCACAGAGTGTCCTGGATTGCAGCTGAAGATTTCTGCACACTGATGAGCTTCATTATAGTCACAGACTTTCTCCACCAGGTGGCTGCTGCAAAACACAAGAAGAGAACATGACTAAGACAGTGTTTACTAATGATTGAACAAAGGAAATGTGTCCTGTTGGATGTCTCATGCTTGGACTGCATGCTTTGCAAGGCCTCTGAGAACAGCTAAATTAGAAACAATGATATTCAAATAAGGTAGGGACTATCTCCTCCAGAACATTAAAAATTCACATAGCATGTGAACACAAATTTCAATCCATTCTTATGAACATTTTGGATGCATCAATTGATAGATGTTGGCATCAATCAAAATCATCTTTGCATGTCATAATCATTTTTGCATCATCATACTTGCATGTCTATGAAATAACAACAATTAGTTCCAGTCTATAAGGAAATTCTGTTTTCATTTCATTTGCAAAATGTCCCCATGGCTTGTGGATAAATCAATATAACATTAAGTTTTGAAAATGTGCACATTTACTTATGTGCTTGACACAATGTAGAACCATCTGAAAAGAGGAATCTTAGACTAGAAAATGCCTGCATTCGGTCATCTTCAGGCAAATCTGTGGGGGCGTTTTTGTTATCAATCATCAGTATGGGAGGGACCAGCCAACTGTGGGTGGTGTCAGCCCTGAAGCACCAGGTGGTCCTGATTATATAAGAAAGCAGGCTGAGCAAGCCCTGAAGAGCAAGTCAGTAAGCGGTTTCCTCCATGGGTTTCAGTCTCCATTCTCTGAGCCTCAGACTGCCTTGAGTTCGTGCTTTGCCTTCTCTTAATGATGGACTGTGTCCAGGACATGTAAGACAAACAATCCCTTCCCTCTGTCCACAAAGGAGAAGGCTGAGCCTCAGTTACAGTGGAAAACAGCATATTAGACGAGCACTCAGGACAGCAGCAGACGATGTGGCACTAGCCTGAGTCTAGGAGACAATCTGTATGCTGCCAGTAGCAAAGTTGGAGAAACGGAGCTAAGATCTTGGAAGCCAAGGAGATGTGTGTCAATTCCAGATGTCGGGCGTGGAGGTAGGGATACTGCAGGAGGCTGGGCCTGCTTCAGTTTGATTGTGACTATGTCATGTTGTTTTTGTTTTAGAGGAAGAAAGGATGTAACTTAAAAAAAAAAAATCTAGCAGAAGTCCATAGTTCAGAGACTTTAAACTTTTGAAAGAGACATTAGGTTTTTAAGGAGTTCTTGGATTTTTAGAGCATTGAAACATCTTTTGTTTGTTTCTTTGTTTGTTTGTTTTGGTGATTGCAAGGGGGGTTTCTCCATGTAACTCTAGCTGTCATGGCATTCTCTCTGTACACCATGCAGAACTCACAGACATCCACCTGCTTCTGCTTACCAAGTGTTGGGACCACCACCACTGACTGGCTAGAATGTATTGGAAGACTATTGTAGTGACAATTTTTGGGATTTTGCTTTCTTTAAAAACAGAGACATATTATAAGAACGTGTTTTGTTTTAACCCCAGGTATGGGGATGTGGGGCTTGTTTGGACTGTCCACTGCAGCTGACTATGATTTGCATAATGCTCTAGGAGAGACATGGTTTTGCCAGCGGCATATAGTTTCTGTGATTGTGGGATATTTGGAATTCTGGGAACTTTTCAGAGGGTATATAAATGCTAGACCGCCAATAAATAGGGTGTGGTGGTTGTTGGTTACTTAGGGAAGTTGGTTGTAGTTTGTTATTAGCTGTGGTCAAAGAAGGAACAAAGGGAAAGAAATTAGATTCAAGGATTCTCTCTCTCTCTTTCTCTCTCTCTCTCTCTCTCTCTCTCTTTCTCTCTCTCTCTCTCTCTCTCTCCCTCCCTCTCTCCCTCTCTCTCTCTCCCTCTCTCTGTCTCTCTGCCCTCTATCTTTGTTTTTCCTATCTAGTGTTAGTGGGTAAAACCAGGGGGATAAAGGGTGGGAAAAAGAAGAACCCATAGGGGAGCAAAGACCAACCACAGACCTTTGCAGAGGTTTTTTGTTGTTGTTGTTTGTTTGAGGGGGGTTTTTGGTTTGTCTGTTTGTTCATTTTTCAAGAACGGCTTCCCTGTGTGGCCATGGCTGTTCTGAACACTGGCTCTGTATTAAACTCAGATATTCACATGCCTCTACTCTCCAAATGATGGCATGACAGCTATGTATCACCACTGCCCGACTTTCTTATTTTCCAATTGTGATATTACTATTAACCTGAGATCCTGGAACAAACAGGAAAGTTTATGGGCTAACAGTGACGTGTCTGTGTGTCAGGTTGCCAAGGGGTCAATTCTGCTGGTTAGTATTTTGTCAGCTTGACAAAACCTAGAGTCAAATGAGGGAACTTCAACTGAGTTAATGCCGGACCATTTTGGCTTGTGGAGATTTTCTTGATTGACAATTCATATGGAAGGGCCCAGCCCACTGTGACCAGAGCCATTCATGGACAGGTGGTCAAGAATGCAAACTGAGCAAGACAGCAGGAGCAAGATGGTAAGTAGCATTCCCCATGGAAACGTCTCTGCTTCGGGGCATGTCTACAGGCTCCTGCTTGAGCTCATGCCCTGACTTCCCTTTGTATTCCATGCTGCCTTGGCTACCGATCTTGACCACAGCAATACAAATCCAAATGTATGGCCTAAAGTTTATATATATGAACTATGATAACACATCGCATGTGACATCATCATGTTCAAGTTGTACTCCATATTGCAATAAGGAGATGCAGCTGTGTAAAACACAACTTCTGGAGGGAATTTTTCTTAGATGAGATTGGTTGGGTGCTTAATATCAAATTCATCTTTTACTTCTTTGAAAGATACTCTTTTGTAACAGCTCTCTGGAATATGGCCATCTCTTGGGAAAGAAATTACCTTAGTTCGCTCCATAGATTTTCATACTCATTGACAACCATCTGTTTGCCTGACTCGTTTCCTAAAATGTAGAACCAGAGAGATAGGTAGGAATTACTTATTACCGAAAACATATTAAATAACAGCTAACTTTATGGTGTTTAAGATATCCCACCTGACATATTCACCCCAATTCCCTTCTCCATATTTCAATTCATACATCAACACTCATTAGCTAGAAACACTTGTCTTTGATGGACTAGAAAAGCCAATGCCCATGTGTACCTATAGAGGCCAGGTTCCTCAGGGTTTCCTGCATCACATCGTGGTACAGCTCCTTCTGGGATGGATCCAGCACGGCCCACTCCTCCTTCGTGAACTTCACAGCCACATCTTCAAAGCTCACTGACTCCTGAAAGCACACACATACATTTCCAGGAAAGTGAGCCTCGTGGTACTGCAGGTGTACACAGAATTAATAAGAAGGTGACATGACACTATGTTCCACAAGGGTTCAAGTTGTCATGGTCATCACACTCTACTGCTCATACAGACCATGATCCCTCAGTCACAAATGCTAAAAGTAACCTGGAGCTTTCTGTGATAGGAACATCAAAGTAACAAATCCTTATCATTTAAATAAGTAAACTAGCTCTAGTATGGCACAACCCTCTAAACTGAAATGTTTGCCCTAAGCAGGTAAAAAAGAAGTCACATATCCAGAAAGAGTAAACTTGGGGTGCTGGAGAGATTGCCCAGAGGTAAAGTGCACTTGTTGCTCTTGCAAAGGACTCAAGTTCAATTCCCAGTACCCACATGGTGTTTCACAACCATCAAGACTCCACTTCTAAGGCTTCCAACACTCTCTTCTGATATCCCAGGGCACCAGACATGCACGCAGTATACGTAGACACACTAGCAGAACACTCATATACATGACACAAAATAAATAAAAATTAAAAAAAAATGTATAGAAACTTGGAAGATTGTAGCACTCTCCTGTCAGCAGTATAAAGGAGTGAACAGCTGCTGTAAGAGATGTTGGGACTATGGCCCCATAGAAGTTGAGTAGAAGAGATCAAGGGGCAGCGGGCAGGAGTCTTCACCTGTTAGGATGAGCATCTGGTGCTGCAGCTGCTTTTGAGTTAACTCTGCAGTCTGGAAGCAGGCCTCCTCCTATAGTTCCGTTAGTAGCCCCAATACACACACTCATTGGTTCCCTGACTAGACCCTGGTAAAATCACCCTTTGCACTATTCTGGGCTCCTTTCTGAGCTGAATAGATGTGGGTTGTGTTGAGTGTCCCCAGGAAAATTCTGTCACATACAGCCTAAGGCCGATCTGTGGTGATTCTGTGAGGCCCCACTATTCCTACATTCCAAGACCGGGACAGGCTCAACTCAGGGAATCTCTGTGCTCTCAACTCCCCGCCTCCATGATACCAGGTTCCCACCTTGCTTTCCCTTCTGTTTATTCATGTTTAGCACTGTTTCCTCCTCCCTAACAGAGAACAGCTCTCTTCAGCCTGACTTTAGGGAAGTTTGTGGACCTACCATAGGAGCCTTCGCCTTACTACATTACCCCTTTCAAATCTAGTCATGATCTAGCTCTATCATAAATAAGAGCAGTGGCTGCTCTTCCAATTCCCAGAATCACATGGTGGCTCAAAAACCATCTGTAATGGAATCTGATTCCTTCTTCTGGTGTGCATGACAACGGAGCAGTCATATACATAAGATAAATAAATTTAAAAAAAATCTTTAAAAAATTAGAAAAAAAAATACAGCCAGGAGTGGTGCCACAGCCTTTAATCCCAGCACTCTGAAGATGGAGGCAGGCCGATCCTTAATTCAAGGCCAGCCTGGTCTACAGATAGCCAGGGCTACACAGAGAAACCTTGTCTCAAAAAACCAAACCAAACCAAATCAAGGGCAGTGACAATTACAGTTACGACAGAGGCCAAGTCCACTCACCCCTGCATGTGGACATCCCTTTTCAGTGAGTTTGGCAATATCGGGA
>NW_022196910.1:4387360-4400294 GCF_008632895.1 Mastomys coucha | reverse complement strand
GACCCCAAAGAAATGGGAATTTCCTCAGGAATCTCAGGCTGAAAGGAGGAGAAGGGACCAATCAGAGTAGGGAGCTTGCCTCTCAGAAAGGGACTTAACAACCTTCTAACAATCTGTCAGATCACCTAGCAGGATGAGCCTGAAGCCCACCAATGGTGGGCCAGTGCAGGGTGGGACCACACAGACCTGGACTGCTTGCTCATGCACATCCCTGGCCTCTACTGCACTTTGATCTCACTGCAGGATCTTGAAGACAGACTCAGGGGCCTCCCTAGATCTCTTTCTTCCTCCTTCCAATATGCAGACACAGAATGGATAGTTTTCTGCTTTTCACCAATGACTTGGCTCTTTTTTATTGGCTTCTTGACAACAGGTAGCTGGGACACAGGCTGGGAATGCCAGGTTCAATAACACAAACGTGTCTGTCTGTTGCTGACACAACAGGCTCAAGGCTCTTGGAGGTCACTGTGAGATAAATGATGTTACAGGTTTGCCAGAAAGGGAGCTGTGCGGAGAGATTCGTTGGACGAGTTAGAGCATTAAGACTCAGGCAGCCATGTTGAAGCCTGAAAGGAGAAACAGCCTTCAGTTCTGGAGGAACGAGGGGAGTTACTTGCTCATTAAGTTTTGGAATGAGAGGAGTCAGGTCCCTGTGATGTGACCTAACCTAAGCACCGGCAAAGAGAAGGAATGAAGAAGGAATTGATTAAAGACAAGAGCCATGACTCTAAGCCACCGTGCATCCTAACGTAAGAGAAGGGAAGGCAAAAATACAGAGTCCGTAGAGGCTAGGTTTTCCCTACCTTAACTGCAGCTGCGGATTAAAAAGCCTCAGGTCTTGAGGAACTGGATTGAGCTGGGCAGGGAAATAGCCGAGTAGGCTAGCCAGAAAGAATTGCTCAGTCCCAGTTTGACCATTCTGCTTCACTTGCAGCAACAATATACCCAATATCGAAAACAACCCTTCCAGCTTCCAGTCAAACCATAGAAAAATAGCTGAAACTTATGGTTATGTAAATAAACATACTCCCCTCCTCCCCTTCCCACCCGGTGCCCCAGTCCCTTGTAAGTATACTCAACCTTCATCCCGGAAAGATGAGAGCCCCTCGCTCTTCCAATAAAGTGGTCTCAGCCCGTTGAGATCCAATCTGGCTGCTTCTCTGCCTCGTTTTTTTTTTTAAATTGAGAGTTACAGGTGCTCTGTTAGAGTTGCGCCCTGAGACACTGAATGGAGTATGGCGATATTTTAGGGCGAGAGCGAAGCAGTCATAGGACCAGTGTCCTAATCTTCATCATCCACGCGGATTCCACTCCCCCACAATTTCGCACATGAGCCCTACTTATTCCTAAAGCTCCCCCACGACCCTCTGCCGACACCGCCCAGGTTGCAGACACTGGGGCTGCCAGTACTCATCTGTCCAGAGATGCCGCAGCACTGAGCAAGGGACAGGACTGCAGGCCCGGCTTCATTACGCGGGACTCGAGCAGCCGGGTCCAACTGAGCCAGACCAGATTCAGCTGCTTATAGGAGGTCACGTACCCATTCCACCAGTTTGCAGCATCCTTATCCCACCGCATCCCTCTTACCCCCACTCCACCCCCATCCATCTGGGATGCCTGGTTCCACGCACCATTTCCAGCCTCTGGGTGTCCTGGTGTCCGCCTGCCGTTCCTGCAGTCAGTGGAAAATGACCTGGATACCCAGGCCTGGGATCTAGTATCTACTTCCAAAGAACACATTCGTGACTAATGTTCATGGAAAGAAAGACAGACCTGATAGCCGCAGAATGCCTCACCTAAGGAGCAAGCGTCTCGTTGGCCCGTACACACACACTCAAATAAGACCGTGATAGGCCAGCGAGCCGTCGGCCCGCCTCCCGAAGCCGGAGGGACCGAATGTGCAAGTTTTACTAAGGAAGACAGAGATCAAATTACAGACTACACTTCTCCAAATCCCAGAATCCCGCTGTCACTCACTCAATGGGGCTCCCATTGAGCGTCAAGTAGAGGGTGCTGAAGAAAGCTCAAGGGCGTGAAGGCAACTCTAGGCCTTGGGTTTGGGTGGGAAACTCTTTTCAGAACTATAACTAGCAGCTATAAATCTGTCTTTCTGCTCTTTGGCTATTGTGGTCTTCCCTCAAAGCCGATTCCAAAGACCAATTAAGCTTCCAGGAAGAGTTCAGGGCTTAGGGCTTAGAGCCTTTGCTGAGTTTATGTGAAGTCCTGGGCCCAGCCCTCCCCCCCTCCCCCCGCCCCTCCCAACACCTGCATCAGGAACAAAACAATACAAAACTGGAAACAAAATGTCTTTCTGAAGTATTTCTTTTTAATTTTGTTTAGATGTGCAGGACTGTGTGTGGGTCTGAGAATATGAGAGCAGTGCCCCCAGAGGCTTTCGGGTGGAACCGCGGTTTGCCATCCATGCTGCTGTACCAGATGTTTCTCTTTGTTGTGGTGAAAACAAGTGCTGAGGTTAATGCGAATGTTGAGATGATGGGCAGAGAAGCTGGGAACATAGCTTTGTGACTAAGTATCTGCTGCTTTTGGGCAGGACCAGACTTATGTTCCCAGCATCCACCCCTGGCAGTTCACAACTGTAATTCTAGCTTTAAGGCACTGTTAATCCTGAGATTCGCCAGAAAAACCAGCTCCACCATTTTGGCCCAAACTTGAAGCAAGCTTTATTAAATATTAAATATTGACTGTTGGTATTCTGTCTGGACTCCACCCCCACAGTTACCTGGCAACAGCCAGGTAGGCCTGGCCCGTTATAAAAGGGGCTGCTGGCTCCCTCCTCTCTCCCTTACTCCCTTACTCTCTTACTCTTGCCTCTCTCTCTCTCTCTCTCTCTCTCTCTCTCTCTCTCTCTCTCTCTCTCTCTCTCCATTGCCTCTTGCTCCCCTCCTCTCTCCATTCCCTTTCCCCTCTCTCTGCTCTCTTCTTCTCTCTGCCTTTCTCTCTGTCTCTACTACTCTCTTAACTCCCCTCCCCATGTCCTAAATAAACTCTGTTCTATGCTATACCTTGGCATGGGCCTGCCAAGACATCTCCTTCCCCCACACCTCACCACACCCCCACAGAACATATTATTTCTTTATCTTTTTTTGGGTGGGGTGTTTCAAAACAGGGTTTTTCTGGATCACCCTGGCTGTCCTGGAACTCACTCTGTAGCCCAGGCTGGCCTCAAACTCAGAAATCCTCCTGCCTTTGCCTCCCAAGTGCTGGGATTAAAGGAGTGTGCCACCACCGCCAGCATTCTTTATCTTTTTATAATCACAACACTGACCAAGAGATGGACTTTGGACATGACCATTCCCTGGAATTTCCCACCTAAGAACGGCCACTAGCCAAGTGTTGTGGGACTCATTAAGGCAAACCTATAGGCCACCATACTTTCCCATGAAGCTTTTGCTATTCCCAAAAACCACAATTCCCAACATTCCCTGAAGTTGCATGGTTCCTAGGCAAGCTGGGCTTGCAGGATGACTTTGGACGTTACAGCATCTAATGTCCTCTTCTGGCCTCTGGGGATACTTCACACCCATGTCCATACTTACTCATATACATTAAAAAAAAAAAAAATCTAAAGGCTAGGTTGAAAATGGAGAGGTTAGGGACGGTGAAAATATAAATAGGAAAGATTGCTTCTGAATCAAAGATTGCTGAACTATTAGGAGGTAGAGGCATGTGAATCTCTGAGTTTGAGGCCAGCCTGGTCAAAAAGTGAGGGGGTGGGGGGACTGAGATTGATTGTCAAAGTGAGAACATTAGGAAAACAAAGCTAGTTTTTCCAGTCTTTGGATGTATGAAGCTCATCCACCTGGGATTTACACACAGACGCTGTTTCCTTTTACATGTTCTTGTACAGTTCTGGCTATTTTTATATCAACTTGACACAAGCTGGAGTCATTGAGAGGAGGCAACCAAAACAGGAAAAAATGCCTTCATAAGACTGGCTGTAGGCAAGGCTGTAGAGCATCTTCTCACTTAGTGATTGATGGGGGAGGGCCCAGCCCATAACGGATGGTGCCATCCCTGGGCTGGTGCTCCTGGGTTCTTTAAGAAAGCAGGTTGAGCAAGCCAGAGTGAACCAGCCAGGAATCAACACTTCACCCCAGCCTCTGCATCAGCCTCCAGGCTCCTGCCCTGTTTGAGTTCCTGTCCTGATTTCCTTTGAAGATGAACAGTGATTTGGAAGTGTAAGCTAGAGAAACTTTTTCTCTCCAAGTTGTTTATCACAGCCATACTCACCAACTATTTCATGCAACCAATGCATCTAACTGCAACGGACTAAATTATAGGTGTGGATGGCTTAAAAAAGCGTCCACGTTCTTAGAAGGAGATCACCCCAAACCATCCAATGGGCAAGGAGGTCACCAAGTCAAACGGCAGGAGTATCTTGACATTTCTGACGGTTGCTGGTTAAAATGGTTATCTGTGGCCAAATACACTTGAAGCTGCTCTTAGGCCTTCCAACTATCAGAATCTAAAGCATTTGCCCACACATGGACACTAATAAAAGGCCTGAGCCCTGAAAAGCATGATGGCCTTACAGTATTGTCATAACCCCTATTTGTGAAACTCACAGATCACAATGACCTGTGACTCCAGCTCAAAGGTTTCCAACACCATACAGTATGTTTAAATAAATACATTCACGTATACTCCCACACACACATATTAATACAATATATATGAATTGCCATACTTGATTCATGATTGGATCTTGTTTATTTTATTTTTTGATGTATGGTTCCTCTATGTAACAGCAGTTACTGTGTTGGTTGGTGGCTCGGGCTTCTCCTCCATCCTCCTTGGTTTTTCATGTCAGGGTTTCCCTGTGTAACCTTGAGTGTTCTTAAAATTCACTCTGTAGAGCAGGTATGCCTGGAACTCACAGATCCACCTGCCCCTGCTCAAAGGCATGTGCCACCACTGCCTGGCTAATCTTTTGTTTAGTGTATATTTTTAAGTACAGGATTGCTTGGTCTGTATGTACACCTACTTGCCAGAAGAGGGCATCAGATCCCCTTATAGATGGCCGTGATCCACCCACCACGTGGTTGCTGATAATCTCTGGATTTCTGGAAGAGAAGCCAGTGTTCTCAATAGTTGAGCCATCTCACCAGCAGAGGCTCTTAATCCCAGCACTGGAAAGGCAGAGGCAGATGGACCCCTGAGTTTGAGACTATCCTGGTCTATAGAGTAAGTTCCAGGGGTACACAGAGAAACTCAACATTTTTTTAAAAAGGAAAGAAAGAAATAGAAAGAAAAGTCCTGACTGTCATGGAATTCATTCTGTATGACCAGACTGTCCTCTGTCTACCTCTGCCTCCCAAGTGCTGGGATTGAAGGCCTTGAGCCATCACTGCCAGCCTACGATGGCATCTTTTAAGGTTGTGCTTGATCTTGCTAACAGTTCTTCCTACTGTTCCCTTAGAAGCCGATGCCACCAGTACCTTGCTTGAAATGGGTGATCGTGCTCACTTTAGAAGGGACATCTGCCCTGTGGTTTAAAAAAAGTGAGGGGGGTTGCCGGATGCACCGGTGTATGCCATTAGCCTCAGCACTGAGATGTGGAGGCAGACTGATCTGCGTTTGAAGCAAGCAAGTGAAAGGCTATTTCAGAATACAGAAAGTAAAGAAGAAAGAAAAACGGTTTCTTGAGGCCTTTTTTAACAACCTGAATTCAATCCTTGGGACTCACTTGCTTGCATAAGGATTCACAACCCTGTGGACTACTTTATGTTTTTGAAAACGATTACAAGACCTAAAGGCATCCCACAGTTTGTACATACGTAGGTGTTTCTTCCAGCGAGAGTTCATTTGTGTATTTGAAGGTAACTAAAAAGAGAGAAAGGGAGACAGGTAGAACTGAGGCTGAGAGGGCCCAGAGCAGAAGGGATCCCAAAAGACGAAGACATTGCAGTACTGCCCCGCCTGCTGCCAAAAAATAGTCTTAAATCATATATCTAATTTTGTATAATTATTGTCTATATTTAAAAAATTAACTGTTTCCGGCTGGAGAGATGGCTCAGTGGGTAAGAGCACTGACTGCTCTTCTGAAGGTCCTGAGTTCGGATCCCAGCAACCACATGGTGGCTCACAACCACCCGCAATGAGATCTGATGCCCTCTTCTGGTGCGTCCTAAGACAGCTAAAGTATATTAAGCCAGAATGAGGGGTGGGGTGGGGGTGGGGCAGAGCTAGTGTGGCCGGAGCAAGCGGGCCTATCCTGAGTTCAATTCCCAGCAGCCACAGATGGTTCATGGCCATCTGTACAGCTACAGTGTACTCATACACATAAAATAAATAAATAAATCTTTAAAGAAAAATTAACTGTTTCACGTCATGCAGGGGATGTGGTAGGACTCCACATATGTGACTTATAAGAACTGACATAGCGGCTGTGTCTTGAGAAGTTCTCTTATTCCACAGCGGTGCAGTTTGCTCACCTCTCGGGATACAGGGCTGCTGCTGCTCCCAAGGGCAGAGATGTCTGGAATTTGTTGCCTGTACTGCAAAGGCCTGACCTGGGAATGGGGACTGCACAGCTGTAGGTAGACAGGTTAGTTACTCAGTGATTCAAACACACACACACACACACACACACACACACACACACACATACACACATACACACACACACATGCACACATGCACACACACACCTATCAAGTTAAATGACTAACAATGAGTAAAAATCTTTTAAAAGAATCAAT
Source organism: Mastomys coucha (assembly GCF_008632895.1). Lineage (NCBI taxonomy): Eukaryota > Metazoa > Chordata > Mammalia > Rodentia > Muridae > Mastomys > Mastomys coucha. The sequence goes on along the minus strand of NW_022196910.1, from coordinate 4,393,572 downwards.
TATTAACAGAATGTGGGGGCTGGAGAGATGGCTCAGTGGTTAAGAGCACTGACTGCTCTTTCTAAAGCTCCTGAGTTCAATTCCCAGCAAAAACATGGTGGCTCACAACCATCTGTAATGAGATCTGACGCCCTCTTCTGGTGTGTCTGAAGACAGCTACGGTGTACTTATATATAATAATAAATAAAATCTAAAAAATAAAAAGAGAGAGAGAGAGAGAACTGGAAGATTTCTAAGATTACTTTTATATATATGCAGGGTTTCCCTCCAAAAGGACGACCACAATGTCTTTGGAGGGCTCCAAGAAAACTAAAGGCTTTCCCCATATGTGCATAAGGTTTCTCTTCAGTGTGAGTGCTTCTACAGCTCCTCCATGATAAAAAAAAAAAAAAAAAAAAAAGGTGGAAGACTTCATCACATTGCTAGCAGCTTTTCTCCAAAGGGCTTTTCTCCAGTGTGTCTGCTTCTAGTTCTAAAAGTTACATCAATTAAAGACAACAAATGTTCTCTCTATTAAAATTTGTTCGACATTTTCCCACACCGCCAGCAGTCTGTTTCATGCTCATGTGGGTTGATTTCTCAGAGGTAACAAAAAGAAGGCATTCCAACATTACTTACAAGACTCCTTCTATGTTCTGCTATGAATTAGTGCATGTCTTTGCAAATAAGATGACCTCAAACAGCCTCTCCCGGGCATCTTACATTCATAGGGTCTTTCACCAGTGTGGATTCTTTCATGTACTTGAGCTTCACAAAAGCGATCAAAGGCTTTCCCACATTGCTTACGTTCACAGGATTTTGCTGTAGTATGAGTTATTATATGTTTTTGAAGAGAGCTGTCAGAACTGAAAGCTTTCCCACATTGCAAACACACATAAGGCTTCTCTGGAGTGATTCCTTTCATGGCTCGGAAGGGAGAAAGAAGTTAAATCTTTCCCATAGTGCTCATACTTGTAGGGATTCTCTCCAGTATGCATTCAATTGTGGAACTGAAAGGAACTGTGATTATTGAAAGTTTTCCCACACTGCTTGCATATGTAGAGTCTCTACACAGTGTGAAGTTTTTCATGTCTTTTATGGTTACCAAAATGAGCGAAGGTTTTCCCACAGTGCTTACACACATAGGGCTTCTCACCGGTGTGAATTCTTTCATGTGCTCTCAGGGAACCGGAACACGTGAAACCTTTCCCACATTGCTTACAAGCATAGGGACTCACACCACTGTGAAATATTTTATGTTTCTGAAATTGATTCCAAAATGAAAAGGCACTCCCACACCCCTTACGTGCATAACGTTTTTCTCCAGTGTGGATTTGTTCATGTATGTGAAGGCTTTCCCACACTGCTTACACACATGGGGTTTCTCTCCAGTGTGACTTCTTCTGTGAATCTGAAAGTAGACAGAATGAAGAAAACCCCTCCCACACTGCTCACACACATGGGGTTTCTCTCCAGGGTGAATTTTTGTGTGCCTTCGAAGGCAAGCAGAACAAGAAAATTTTTTCCCACAATGATTACAGAGAAAAGTCTTCTCACAGGTTGGAGTCATCTTATGCCTTAAAAGGTTACCTAACCGAACAAAGCCTTTCCCACACAGTCCACACACATAGGGCTTCTTAACGCCGTGACTCTTCTCGCGCTTTTGTAAAGGATGGGGATGCGCGAAGCCTTTCCCACACGGCTTGCGAGCGTCAGATATTTTTGCAGGGTGATGTTCTTTATTTCCTTGACCAGATCGGAGGAAAAGGTCTTCACATTCCTTATTTTTAGAAGGTTTCTTTCCACCGTGAACATTAATGAGCATCTGAAGGGACGGAGGATATGTGAAGCTGCTCCCGAACTCCTTATGTTTAAACAACTTATAGTCACAGAAGTTCTCCACCAGGTGGCTGCTGCAAAACAAGAGAACATGCAAATAAGATGACCTCAAACAACAAAGACAGTGTTTGCTAATGACTGAACACAGCATTGCTGGTTTCATACTGGGAAACAGTTTGTAACCTGTTCAGAAGGTATGCTTTCCAAGTCCACTAAGGACTGCTAGAATAGAAACAGCGGGATTCACGTATGGTGAGGTATGTCTCCCTGAGAACACTAAACATTCACATAGCATTTCAACATCTATCTCAATTCACAATCTTATGCATACTTGGATATGTAATGATATCAACTCAAATTATGGTCTCCTTTGGTTTTTGTTATTGTTGTTTGCTTCTGTTTGTTTGTTTGTTTGTTTGTTTGAGACAGCATTTTATTGTGCACCCCTGGCTGTCCTGAAAATTACTCTGTAGACCAGGCTGGCCTCTACTTCACAGAGATCCACCTGCTTCTGCCTCCAGAGTGCTGAGATTAAAGTATGTACCACCATCACTCAGTTAATCTTCTGAAATGATGAGGCATGGCCTGGAAAGTTTTCTGTCAAATAGACACAACGTGGAATCACCTGGGAAATAAAAGCAATCTTAGCTGAGAAAATGTATCCATTAGATGATCTTTAGGCAAATCTTGGGGTGGGGGGACATTTTTGTTATTAATCATCAAAGCGAGAGGGACCTGCCATCTAGTAGGTAGTGTCACCCTTGGGCACCAGGTGGTCCTGATTATATAAGAAAGCAGGCTGAACAGGCCCTGAAGAACAAGTCAGTAAGCAATTTCCACCTTGGATCTCAGTCCCAGTCCTCTGGGTCCTTGACTGCCTTCAATTCTTGCTTTGGCTTCCCTAAATGATAGACTGCGGCCAGAATATGTAAACCAAATAAACCCTCCCTTCTGTCTACAGAGGAGAAGGTTGAGCCTCAGTTACAGTAGAAAACAGCATATTGAAGATGCCAGTAGGGTGAGACGAGCGCCCAGGACAGCAGCAGGTGATGTGGTCCTAGCCTACCCCTAGGAGACAATCTGTGTATGCTTCCAGTAGCAGAGCTGGGGAAGTGGAGCTGTCTAAGACCTTGAGAGCCCAGGAGATAGTGCATCAATCCTAGATGTGAGACACTAAGCTAGGGATGCTGCAGGAGGTTGATTCTGCTTTGCTTTTCTTGTGACTATGTCATGCTGTCCTTCTTTTACAGAAAGAAAGGATGTAATTTTTTTTTTAACTATTGTAGGGACCCACAAGTCAGAGATATTCAACCTCTTACAGATACATTTAGTTTTAAAGGAGAACTTATACTTTTAAACTGCTGAAATTTCCTAAGATAGTTACTTATGTTTTGAATTGTGGTATAGATATTAACAGGACATCTTGGAGACAAATAAAAAGGAAAGGTTGTGGTTTATTTAGTAATATGTTTATCAAGCTGACAAAGTGTCAATTGTGCTGATTACTATTTCATCAGCATGACAAAACCTAGAGTCTTAGGAGGAAATTTCAACTGAGAAAATGCCCCCACTGTATTGGCTTATAGGAAGCTTTTGGAATTTTCTTAACGAAAGATTGATGTGGAAGTGTCCAGCCTCTAGAGCTGTTCTGTGGATCCTGTTCAAGTGGTTATGTAAGAAAGCAAACGGAGCGAGCCAGCAGAAGCAAGACGGTAAACAGCATCCTCCACGGCGTCTGCCTTCAGTTCACGTCTACAGGTTCCTGCTCGAGTTCATGTTCTGATTTCCCTGGATCACACACTGCTAACGATAAGGTGAGATCAACCCTTACCATTCCATGCTGCCTTGCCTCACAGTCGTAAGTACAGCAACACAAAATCAAACTAAGACATTCTGTATGGCATAAAGTTTCTATATGGGAACTATAACACATTGCATGTAACATGATCATGTTCTAGTTTTGCTCAGTATTGTAATATTTAGCATCTCCTAGGATTGAAACACAAATTTGGGGGGAATTTTTCTTGAGATGAAATTGGTTTGATGCTTGATATTAAATGTCTCTTTTGCTTCTTTGAAAAAATCTCTTTTGCAACAGCTTTCTGGAATATGGCCATCTCTTGGGAAAGAAATTACCTTAGTTTGCTCCATAGATTTTCATATACATTGACAACCATCTCTTTGTCTGACTTGTTTCCTAAAATGTAGAACCAGAGAAATAGGTAGGAATTATTTATTACCGAAAACATATTAAATAACAACTAGCTTTATGGTGTTTAAGATATCCCACCTGACATATTCACCCTAATTCCCTTCTCCATAGTCCAATTCATACATCAACACTCATTAGCTAGAAACACTTGTCCTTGATAGATTAGAAAAGCCAATGCCCATGTGTACCTATAGAGGCCAGGTTCCTCAGGGTTTCTGGCATCACATCGTTGTACAGCTCCTTCTGGGATGGATCCAGCATGGCCCACTCCTTCTGCGTGAACTTCACAGCCACATCCTCAAAGCTCACTGACTCCTGAAAGCACACACATACATTTCCAGGAAAGTGAGCCTCGTGGTAGCGCAGATGTACACAGAATTAATAAGAAGGTGAAGTGACACTATTTTCCACAAGGGTTCAAGATGTAGTGGTCATCACACTCTACTGCTCATACAGACCATAATCCCTCAGTCACAAGTGCTAAAAGTAACCTGGAGCTTTCTGGGAAAGGAACATCAAAGTAGGATGAGCTCTTGTGCAGATGACTGACTGTGCAGTTCCTCTTTCTGCATCTTTCTAACAACTGCCATCCCCAGCTCTAGTGTCTAACGCCCACCATGGATCAGTATCAGGTGTCCTTAGAATGTGTGTGCTTAGAAATGTTGGGCACAATAGTTACCCTGGTATCTGAGAACTGAGATCTAGAGGGATCCCCTCCCACCAGAGCTGTATAGAGTGGGGTAGATTTCTCAGACAGTTGATGACAACTATACCCTAAGTTTAAAATAACATCCTCTTATCCCTATGAGTACTAGCAACGATCTTATGGTAATCAGAGGGATGCTATCTGCTTAGAACCCAACATATTCTCTAGATGAGTCTACATCATTTAGGTTGATACTAAACAGAGATCTTCTTAAAACCTTCATTTAGAGTGTACTGTGCCTGGGGAGTGTGACCATGCCACAAAGCTCTAGGAGGAGTCAGTGCCACCTTTTGCAAGTTGGTTTTCTCTTCTTAGCTTAGCCATGATTCTAGAGATTGACTTCAGACTGTTAGGATTACATATTCCATAGCACATGCTTTTATCCCCTGAGGTAACTTGCCATGTCTCTAGATAATACTTCTTACAACTTGTTAGGAACCTGAATACATGTTCTGTGGTTGCACAAAGACAGATATTAGATATCTGATATTAGAAAGATATAGCTGGGTTCTTTAGTGCATCCTTGGTCAAACAGCAAACAGGACTCATGGCACACGGTTCTTATCAGAAGGGTCCTATTTTGCTTTCTGTTGCTATGATGTATCACCATGACCAAACGAAACTTGGGCAGCAAAGTGTTAATATGGATGACAGGTCACAGTCAATCACTCAGGGACGCTAAGGCAGAAATGTGTAGGCAAGAAGTGAACCCTAGAATGTGGATGAGCCATGGATATGGCTTGCTTCCACTGGCTTGCTGGGCTATCCTGTTTGTACAAGCTAAGGCCCATATGATCTTGGATGTTAACACTCAAAATGGAGTCAGCCCTCCTTCATCAATTAGCAATCAAGAAAATTCTTTGGGGGCTGGGAGAGATGGCTCAGTTGTTAAGAGTACTGATTGCTCTTCCAGAGGTCCTGAATTCAATTCCAAGCAACCACATGGTGGCTCACAACCATCTGTAATGGGATCAGATGCCCTCTTCTGGTGTGTCTGAGTGTCTATAGTGTACTCACATACATAAAATAAGTAAATCTTAAAAGAAGGAGGAGAAGGAGGAGGAGGAGGAGGAGGAGGAGGAGGAGGAGGAGGAGGAGAAGGAAGCCAATTAATGGCTGCTAGGAGAGGGAGAGTCAGTTTGCTTTAGAGGTATGGCCATTGGTAGGTCAACTGTGCTCTAGTGCATGGCCTTACAAACATGCATGCAAGAGCAGCAAAGGCTGAACAGTATATTATCAAAGAAAAAAGATTAGTGGGGGATAGGAGATGGAGAAGTGAGAGGAGCGGCAAGTGTATGAATGTGTCCATATCATCTTAGATTAGTGGGGGATAGGAGGTGGAGAAGTGAGAGGAGTGGCAAGCGTATGAATGTGTCCATATCATCTTAGATTAGTGGGAGATAGGAGGTGGAGAAGTGAGAGGAGTGGCAAGTGTATGAATGTGTCCATATCATCTTAGATTAGTGGGGGATAGGA
>NW_022196910.1:4377925-4387121 GCF_008632895.1 Mastomys coucha | reverse complement strand
TTAGTGGGGGATAGGAGATGGAGAAGTGAGAGGAGCGGCAAGTGTATGAATGTGTCCATATCATCTTACATGTATGAGTTATGCCTTACATATATGAAATCCTAAAAGCATAAGTAAAAATAGTGCCTTTAAAAATAAATAAAACCCCAACAAATTCTTACTGCATGCTTTTAGACACCAGGGTAGCACCTGTGTTCTTGCGTGTAAGTTTTCTACATTGTTCCTGTTAAAACTCAAGTCCCTAACAGTGCAGAGTTCAGATTAGGATTCATTAAAAACAATCAAATTAAGAGTCAGCACAAGGGCTGGAGAGATGGCTCAGTGGGTAAGAGCACTGACTGCTCTTCCGAAGATCCTCAGTTCAGACCCCAGCAACCATGTGGTGGCTCACAACCATCTGTAATGAGATCTGACGCCCTCTTCTGGTTCGTCTGAAGACAGCTACAGCATATTACGCCAGAGCGAGCGGGGCCAGAGCGAGCGGGGCCAGCAGAGGTCCGGAGTTCAATTCCTAGTAACCACACACATGATGGCTCACAGCCCTCTGTACAGCTACAGTGTACTCATACACATAAAATAAATAAAATAAATCCTAAAAAAAAAAAAGAGTCAGCACAAAAACTAACAAATCATAGTTCTAAGTAAGAGCTATAAAAGTTCTGAAAGATATCTTTATTAAACTGTATGTACATAAATACTATTTACATATGCTTGTGTCTTTAACACAGTACCTAATTTGCTTGTAAGGTGAGTGAGTCCCACTGGAGAGAAGGCTCAACAGCAAATGCTGCTCTTGCTGAGTACCTCAGTTCAAATCCCGGCACCTACCTTGGGTGGCTAACTACTGTCTATAACTCAGTACCTTCATGAAGAAAAAACCTCAACACCTCTGGCCTAACATACACATTACAAAACTAACAGTTCTTATTTATGTACATTGTTGTTTTGCCTGTATATATGTCTGTATGCAGGTGTCAGATCCCCTGGAACTGGAGTTATAGATACTTGTTAGCTGCCATGTGGGTGCTGAAAATTGAACCCAGATTCTCTGGAAGAGCAGCTAGGGCTCTTAATTCCTGAGCCATCTCTCCAAATGGGTTTTTTTGACAAAGAACCCAAAACCATACAATGGAAAAACAAAAACATTTTCAACAAATGGTGCTGCTCAAACCGGATGCCTGCACGTAGAAGAATACAAATAGATGCATAGCTATCACCCTGTGAAAACCCAAGACCAAGTGGATCAAAGACTTCAACATAAAACCAGAAACACTAAATCTAATAGAAGAGAAAGTAAGATACTGTGTTGAACACATTGGCACAGGAGACAAATTCCTGCACAGAACACCAATAGCTCAGGCTCTAAGATAAACAATTAATAAATGGGACCTCATGAAACTGAAAAGCCTTGCGAGGCTGAGGACACCAAGAGGACACAACAGCAGCCTAGAGAGTGGAAAGGGTCTTCATCAACCCTGCATCTGACAGAGGAACAATATCCAAAATATATAAAGAACTCAAGAAATTAGGCACCTATAAGCCAAATCACCGATTAAAAAATGGGGTACAGAACTAAACAGAGATTTCTCAATAGAGAAATCTCTAATGACTGAAAGGACTTAAAGAAGTCTTCATTGTTCTTATTTACCAGGAAAATGCAAATCAAAATGATATTAAGAATCTGCCCTTGGGGTGCTGGGCGGTGGTGGCACATGCCTTTAATCCCAGCACTCGGGCGGCAGAGGCAGGCAGATTTCTGAGTTCGAGGCCAGCCTGGTCTACATAGTGAGTTCCAGGACAGCCAGGGTTATACAGAGAAACCCTGTCTCAAAAAACCAAAAAAAAAAAAAAAAAAAAAAAAAAAAAAAAAAAAAAAAAAAAAATCTGCCTTAGGGCTAGAGAAATGGCTCAGTGGTTAAGAGCACTGACTGCTCTTCTGAAGGTCCTGAGTTCAAATCCTAGCAGCCACATGGTGGCTCACAACCATCTGTAATGAGATCTGATACCTTCTTCTGGTGTGTCTGAAGACAGCTCCATATAATAAATAAATAAACAAATAAATAAATCTTTGCCGGGCGGTGGTGGCACACACCTTTAATCCCAGCACTTGGGAGGCAGAGGCAGGTGGATTTCTGAGTTCGAGGCCGGCCTGGTTTACAAAGTGAGTTCAAGGACAGCCAAGGCTATACAGAGAAACCCTGTCTCGAAAAACAAACAAACAAAAAAAAGAATCCGCCTCAAAGTGACAGCGCATGCGGGTGATGTTGTGCAGCAAGGGGAACACTCTTAAGTTGCTGGTGGGAGTGCAAATTTGTACAACCATGTTAGAAATCAACTTCATGGTTTCTCAGAAAATTGGGAATCATTCTACAACAAGACCCAGCTATACACCAAGACTCCTGGGCATATACCCAAAAGATACCCCACAACTCCACAAGGACACTTGCTCAACTGTGTTCATAGCAGTTTTATTCACAAAAGCCAGAAACTGGAAACAACCTGTATGTCTCTCAACTGAAGCATGGATAAAGAAAATGTGGTATATCTACACAATGGAATACTATTCAGCTAAAATATAAGGACATCATAAAATTTACAGGCAAATGAATGGAACTAGAAAATATCATCCTGAGTGAGGTAATCTAGACCCAGAAAGATAGGCATGGTATGTACTTGCTTATAAGTGGATATTAGCCATAAAATACAGGATAACCATGTTTGGGATAAACAGACCCAAAGAAACAAAGGCGGATGTTTGAATCTCACTCATAAAGGGAATCAAAATGGTCATCTATGCTGGATGGAGAAAGGGATGGGTGGGAAAGGGAGTGAGGAGGGAAATGCGATGGGGATCACGGAGCGGAGGGGGTTTGAAGAGGGCTGGGAGTGAGAATGGAAATTAGTGGGGGGTATATCTGGGACTAGGAGGACACCTGGGATGGGGGAGTCTATGGCAGATTCCTACCAGCAAGGGATATGGAGGCTTAAGTGGTTACCTCCTGTAGCCTTGGTGGGACTTCCAGTGAAGGGAGGGGGACATCAAACCCATCAACCCATCAACCTCCACCCCAAAATTTGCCCTGCCTACACGATGTTCACGGATAAAGATGGAGCAGAGACTGAGGAAATGAAAGACCCCATAGGGAGTTCCCGCTCAAGTCCCAGGAGACATGCACCCGAAGAACACGACAGGCCATCTTGATGTAAAAAAAAACATGAGGCATTTTTATTTCAGAGCTCTGGTTCAACCCCCAATCTCACACAGGAGACCAGGAATTGACCACGAATCTCAGAGGTTAGGGGATTTTATAGGAAAAAGGTTTGGGGAGACAAAGGAATTGGTGTGGCTATACATGATTGGCTATTTTGAATGTCGTTCGTGCTGATCAGAGTTGAGAATTCTTAAAAAAAGTGAAATTCCTAGCAAGAGGGGAGAGTGCTATTCAAAGTTCATACTGACCCTTAGCTAACACTTAAGAAAACCAAATGGCCCGCGATTCATCACTCAATGTCTGCCTGAACACGTTCCAGGCGCCTGGATTCTGAACACATCCCTTATATTCGTGGTTTATGATCTACTGACCTGGGTTACCAGGCATCTCCTATCTCCGTGCCTTACATTTCCCTGGCCTGGGTTCTTCGCTCATAGCTTCTCCCTGACCCGCTGCCCTCCTAACAGTTTACTTTGTATTTACATCTGTATACACAGGCCTGGTCCCTGTGGTTTTCAATAATTCTCTCTGGCTGGTCTCAAATTTAACTCTTTCAATCCCAAGCTTACGTGGGCAAGTTTCCTGCTGGATTTTTTTATTTTCCTTTTCATCCCAAGCTCGAGAACAGTTCCTTTAATTTATAATCTGTAGCTAGTAAAGGGTCCTGGGGAGGTGAGAATCTTCAACTAATGCTGTAAAGAAATAAAAGGGAAAACAGAATAGAAGGATTAAATGGGCAAGGAAGGCAGGGAGATGGATGGAACATGGGCAGGGAAAGCTAACACTGAGAGCCTTTTGAAAAGCCGCATCAAGACAGAAGCTCCTTATAGTAGATACATTTATAAGAGGAATCTACACGGAGTTAGCACACCAAAGACAATACCCCAACATGACATCATCGGCTACCAAATAAAATCCCCAGGACTAAGAATAAATTACATCATTTTAAGCCATTGGACAAAGGGGACACATAAACCCTCTTGGGGTGTGGTCTAAGAATAACGTCAGTTCTGAGCGCTTATGAGAAAACAATACGAGAGTCTTGTGACCTCAGTTTCTTCAGAAACACAGAATTGTTCTTGGAATACATTTTCATGCTCCTTTCAGTGTAGCAGATAGAAGTGAGTTTACTTCAGATTATTACTTACAACTGGCTATTGTTACTTGTTTATGTGCCTCTATGGAAAAACATGGGTTTTGCCAGGTGCAGGTTGTTCAGGTTATATACAGCTACATTAATTGTCTGATGCTCTCTGAATAAAGTTGGCTATTGCATGAGACTTTAGTCCACTTCACTTTTAGGCTCAGTTCTCCCAGGTCCTGCCACATTTAGAGCATAAACAGGCTTCTAAACATCACGTAGGCTGTTGCCAATGTTATTGGTTACCTTCCACAAACTGATGATAAGGCTTTATTGCTTAGCACACCATATACTTATGCCAAAGAACGTGGAGAAATCAAGCTGTTACTCAAGTAGAAGCTTCCTTCTCACTGACTAGTGTTCACAGTGCTGGAAGGTGCTACCAAGGAGAAAAGCAATCATCCATCTCGACCAGCTATGTACTCTTGGAGCCACAATTGTGACCTACCTACAAAATTCGTCTACTAGTACTGTAATAACTAGCGTGGGAATCCCACTCGCGTGGAATCAAGGAGGCCGCTGTAATAACACGAGGTTGATTTTTATTTTGTAACTGCTACACCAGGGTCAGCTCTGTAATCAAGATCAGAGTGACCAAGAGGAAACAAGGCTCTAAGCTTTTTACTATTTCAGAACAGAGTTTTACAACTTACAAAGTCACAATTTACAACATGAACTAGTTACACTTTATCTTGTTCATTGTTTTTGAGTTTCTATTGATTCTTCCTCCCAGTTAGGATAAGACACCTGTGACTCTCAAGAGGGGTCGGGGAGATCCTCTCTCCCGGAGATGTTCCCAGGAAGCCGCATTCCTTGGGGATGGGTGTTTATTTTGTGAACTCTAGTAAAACCTCTTTTATTTCAAGGATTAGTGGACCTCTTTGCTTTCCGGCATTTTTTAAGAAGCATCCTGGTTTGATTAAATTTCTACAGTGCAACGGTAGCGTGAATGTTATAGGAGAAATCAACCACTGTGGCATTGGATTGAAGGCGTGCTACTTGGGATGGAACTCATACCTGACACTATTGATGTGGCCAAGAACCTAGATAGGCTGTGGGCCCTAGGAAAAAATCTACTACCCACTATTCTGATAAACAAATATAGCATAAGTTGTATTGCTATACCCATAGATCAGCTCAACCCTAATCAGAGAACATGATGACAAATAACATAGAGACCCAGAATCAGACAGCGTGCAGAGAATGAAAGATTCGAATGCTTCAGCCTTAAATGGAATGCTTTAATCACACCCTATGGATCGTGGTGGTTTGAATAAGATACCTCATGTGTTAGAGAACTTGGTCTCCAGCTCATGAAACTATTTAGGAAGAATTGCGAGGTATGGCCTTGTTGGATGAGGTGTGACACTGGAAGCAGGCCGTGAGTTTCAAAAGACTTGCACCATTCCCTATAATTGTCAGCCTTAGCACCGTCTTTCTTGAAGCTCCTGAGCCATGAGAGTGAAGTGGAGGGAAAAGAGACTGTGGAGGCTGAAGCAAGAGAAGAAAGATGGGGTGGGGGTCCAATAGCTTGTACATCCACAAAGGCTGAGGGAGGCTAAAGGCTGGGACGCTGGTATAAATTGTTGAACTGTATGTTACTGCTGGTAATAAGTCTCAGTGGAACTGGAACATTACCTTCTATTGACAGAGACCACCTAAAAGACTGCATACTTTACAACTGAAACAGTTCCTGTTAGCCCTCTACCCTGGACCTGTAGCACTCTGGACTGGTTCTCACTTGTACAATAAATCATCTTTCTTTCTTTATTTCAAATGTTACCCTTCCCCCTCTGGAAACCCCCTATCCCATCCCCACTCCCCCTGCCTCTATGAGGGTGCTTCCCACACACCCATGCACTCCTACCTTCCCACCCTTGCATTCCCCTACACTGGGGCATTGAACCCCCTCAGGCCCAAGGGCTGTTCCACCCACTAATGTCCAACAAGGCCATCCTCTGCCACATATGTGGCTGGAGCCATGGGTCCCTCCATGTGTACTCTTTGGTTGGTGGTGCAGTCCCCAGAGAGCTTGGGGGAAGGGTCTCACTGGTTGACACTTTTGCTTCCCCCTGGGGCTGCAAATCTCCTCAGCTCCTTCAGTCCCTCTGCAACTCCTAAATCAGGGACCCCACACTCAGTCCAGTGGTTGGATGGGAACATCTGCCTCAGTATTTGTCAGACTCTGGCAGAGCCTCTCAGGAGATAGCCATATCAGGCTCCCATCAGCAAGCACTTCCTGGCATCTGCCATAGAGTCTGGGTTTGGCCACTGTATATGGGATGGATCCACTAATTGAAACAGGACTGTTTGTTGAAAATGCTTTTTTCCACTGGATGGTTTCAGCTCCTTTGTCAAAGACCAAGTGACCATACGTGTATAGGTTAATTTCTGGGTCTTCAATTCTATTCCATTGATCTACCTGCCTGTCACTGTACCAACACCATGCAGTTTTTATCAACATTACTATATTAATCCTGCCAATCCATGAGCATGGGAGACCTTTCCATCTTCTGAGGTCTTCTTCAGAGACTTGAAGTTCTTGTACAGATCTTTCACTTGTTTGGTTAGAGTCACATCAAGATTTTTTTTTTTTTTATTTGTGACTTTTGTGAAGGGTGTTGTTTCCCTAATTTCTTTCTCAGCCCACTTATCTTTTGAGTATAGGAAGGCTACTGATTTGTTTGAGTTAATTTTATATTCAGCCACTTTGCTGAAGTTGTTTATCAGGTTTAGGAGTTCTCTGGTGGAGTTTTGGGAGTCACTTAAGTGTAGTATCATATCATCTGCAAATAGTGATATTTTGACTTCTTCCTTTCCAATTCGAATCCCTTTGACCTCCTTTTGTTGTCTAATTGCTCTAGCTAGAACTATCTGTATTGAATAGATAGGGAGAGAATGGGCAGCCTTGTGTAGTCCCTGATTTTAGTGGGATTGCTTCAGGTTTCTCTCCATTTAGTTTGATATTAGCTACTGGTTTGCTGTATATTTCTTTTACTATGTTTAGGTATGGGCCTTGAATTCCTGATCTTTCCAAGACTTTTAACATGGAGGGATGTTGAATTTTGTCAAATGCTTTTTCAGGATATAGTGAAATGATCATGTGGTTTTTTCTTTGAGTTTGTTTATGTAGTGGATTACATTAATGGATTTCCTCATACTGAACCATCCCTGCATCCCTGGAATGAAGCCTACTTGATCATTTTGTGGAATAGTTTGAAGAATATTGGTATTAGGTCTTCTTTGAAGGTCTAGTAGAATTCTGTGCTAAACCTATTTGGTCCTGGGCTTTTTTTGTTATTGTTGTTGGTAGACTTTTAATGACTCCTTCTATTTCTTTCTTTCTTTCTTTCTTTCTTTCTTTCTTTCTTTCTTTCTTTCTTCCTTCCTTCCTTCCTTCCTTTCTTTTTTCTTTTCTTTTCTTCTTTTGTTTGTTTGTTTGTTTGTTTTGAGACAGGGTTTCTCTGTGTAGCCTTGGCTGTCCTGGAACTCACTCTGTAGACCAGGTTGACCTCCAACTCAGAAATCTGCCTGCCTCTGCCTCCCAAGTGCTGGGATCAAAGGCAGGCATGCACCACCACTGCCCGGCTTGCTTCTATTTCTTTAGGGGTTATGGGATTGTTTAGATGGTTTATCTGATCCTGATTTAACTTTGGTATTTGGTATCTGTCTAGAAAATTGTCCATTTCATGCAGATTTTTCCAGTTTTGTTGAGTACAGGCTTATGTAGTAGGATCTGATTATTTTTTTTTTATTTCCTTGGTTTCTGTTTTTATGTCTCTCTTTTCATTTCTGATTTTATTGATTTGGATACTGTCTCTGTGCCCACTGGTTAGTCTTGCTAAGGGTTTATCTACCTTGTTGAGTTTTTTCAAAGACCTGCTCCTGGGTTTGTTGATTAAAGAATCAACAAAAAATCTATACAAAGGTATAGTTCTTTTTGTTTCTATTTGGTTGATTTCAGCCCTGAGTTTGATTATTTTCTGTTGTCTACTCCTCTTGGGTGTATTTGCTTCTTTTTACTCTAGAGTTTTCAGGTGTGCTGTCAAGCTGTTAGTGTATGTTCTCTCCAGTTTCTTTTTGGAGGCACTCAGAGCTATGAGTTTTCCTCTTAGCACTGCTTTTATTGTGTCTCATAAGTTTGGGTATGTTGTGCTTTCATTTTTATTAAATTCTAAAAAGTCCTTAATTTTTTCTTTATTTCTTCCTTGACCACATTGTCATTGTGTAGAGCATTGTTCAGCTTCGGTCAGGTAAGCTATCTCTTACTCTTTTTCTTCTCTCAATTAATATTAGGCCGAGATAAGGATCTCACAAGGGTGCTACAGGCCCGCTGATAGGTAGATCAGTTTTAGGTGAGTAATCTAAACATTATGAGACAGTCAGGTTCATACCTAGATGCCTCACCAGCAGTGGAACAGAGAATTGCCCACACTGTAAGAGTGAAGAGATGAAAAATTAGTGCCTAATTACAGGTTCCAGCTGCGGAGGGGCTAAAACACCTGGGGAGATTACAAAAATCCCTCAGAAGGAAGTTCCATAAAGATGGAACTCTGCTCATTCAAGAAGCAGGTAAAAATAGATAAACTAGCCAGGCGGTGGTGGCTCACACCTTTAATCCCAGCACTTGGGAGACAGAGACAGTCAGAAGCTTAAGTTTTAAACTCTTTGATCTAAATTTATAAGATTTGTGTAACAACTTTTGGTTTCTAACTACTCTTAAAAGTATAAATATATTCTGTATTAGATATGGTAAGGAGTTGTAACATCAATAGTTGAAAGCTAGTTTAAAGCTGGTAACTCAGATAACACGTGACATTAAGGGTAAACACGTGGCGAGAAT
>NW_022196910.1:4370832-4375711 GCF_008632895.1 Mastomys coucha | reverse complement strand
CCCGTGCCCACCTGGCCAGAATCCCGTGTCCCGCAGAACAGGGACCCCGCGAGAAATCCCGGTCCGTGACACATAACTTCTGTGAGTTTCACTGTGTCTCTGTTTAGTTTCTGTTTCCATGATCTATCCATTGCTGAGAGTGGGGTGTTGAAGTCTCCCACTATTATTGTGTGGAGTGCGATGTGTGCTTTGAGGTTTAGTAAAGTTTCTTTGAATGTGGGTGCCCTTGCATTTGGATCATAGATGTTCAGAATTGAGAGTTCATCTTGGTAGATTTTTCCTTTGACCAGTATGAAGTGTCCTTCCTTATCTTTTTTGATAACTTTTGGTCAAAAGTTGATTTTATTTGATATTGGTATGGCTACTCCAGCTTGTTTCTTGGGACCATTTGCTTGGAAAATTGTTTTCCAGCCCCTTATTCTGAGGTAGTGTCTGTCTTTGAGGTGAGTTTCCTGTATGCAGCAAAATGCTGGGTCCTGTTATGTATCTAGTCTATCAGTTAATGTCTTTTTACTGGAGAATTGAGTCCATTGATGTTAAGAGATATTAAGGAATAGTTATTGTTGTTTCCTGTTATTTTTGTTGTTAGAGGTGGAATTATGTTTGTGTGGCTATCTTCTTTTGGGTTTGTTGAAAGAAGATTACTTTCTTGCTTTTTTCTAGGGTGTGGTTTCCCTCCTTGTGTTGGCGTTTTCCATCTATTATCTTTTGTAGGGCTAGATCTGTGGAAAGATATTGTGCATACTTGGTTTTGTCATGGAATATTTTGTTTTCTCCATCTATGGTAATTGAGAGTTTGGCTGGATATAGTAGCCTGGGCTGGCATTTGTATTCTTTTAGGGTCTGTATGACATCATCTTTCTTACTGTCTTAGCTGAAGAATCAAAAAAGGAAAACTAATTAAGGTAGAGATCTATGTAGAAAAGGCAGTGGAACGGTTATAAGACCAGAGGTGGTAGATGAGTTCAAGAAAACAGTGTTGTCCAGATATAACAGGGCTGGTGCACATAAGAACACAGAGAGATTGTGACAGCACACATAAGACCTGCATAAGTTCAATAAAGTTAGATAAAAATCCCAGCACAGGGAAGGTGAAGTGGTCATGAAGTCCCACTCCTAGCCAAGATGCTGTTTGCAATTAATAGTTGCTGGGAGAGGGAAAATTGTTTTTCCTTAATGGAGTGACATAGGGAATATCAACCACACTCCAAAGGGGGCCCCATAGATGGGAGTCATTGGCCAATGCAAAGCAGGCTCCAAAGTTTGTTGTTGTTTGTTTGTTTGATGAGATGATGATGATGATGATGATGATGATGATGATGTGTGTGTGTGTGTGAGAGAGAGAGAGATAGAGAGAGAGAGAGAGAGAGAGAGAGAGTTGGAAGACATGTGCTTTTGAGGGAGGAGGTTGATTTTTTTTTTCATTTTATTATTTTGTGTGTGTGCAGGTGTATTTTGCCTGCATGTTTGGTCTGTGCACCAATTGCAGGCGTGGTGCCCTTGGAGGCAAAAAGAGGCATCAGGCATCAGATGCCCTGGAATTAACAGTTACAGACAATTGTGGACCATCATGAGGTTCTGCAAAGCCAACCCGGGTACTCCAGAAGAACTTCAAGATAGTCATCTCCGAGCCCCAAACCTTTAATAGTTAGTTTCCCATCTGGGACCATCAAAATGTCTTGTGTGGTGGTACTGAAACATGAGCTACAAATAAATGTATCAAAAAGGGAAGATAAAAGTAGAAAGTTTATTAAATACACTGTTTGACAGCCACAGCCAATCTGATGAATACAGCTCACATAAAATGACTGAGAGGTGGCAGGGATCTCATCTTATGGGTAACTGTGGAGGGCCACATCTGAGATGCCAGAAAGACTTCTTAATATTTTATCAAGCAGGAAGCTTTTCGTGCCCACTTGTCTCTCTTGAGACTGCCCATTTGGGCCAGCTGCCATAGGACGTTTGGATTAATATAGCACAAGCCAAGGGGTCAGGCTCCAAGCACAGAGGAGCCCCTTGTTAAAGTGGAAGAATTTCTCACTTTCTTTTTGGAATTTTTTTCCCTACAAATCTCAGTTTCTCTGTCTTGAGTAATTGCATTCCTTTAGTCATATTTATTGTTTGAAATAAATTTCTAAGGAAGCCTTGAGTATCTGCCTCATTCCCCATTTCTGAAATGTGATAGTATCATGTCCTCCCTCTTACCCCAGGGATTTCTGGCCTGCCTTAGGCAGTCTTCTTCTCTCAGGACATGGGTGGTTGCCAGAAACAATCTGAAATTCTCTAAGGTCAGCAGTAACGGCAGTTTGAGGGAAAAGCGGCAGGAATTGCCCACTAAGTGAGTATGTGCAAAGCCAGGACAATCCGTGCTTTAAATGCATCTGAGGAAAAACCTTGGTGGGGCCAGGTGTTCTCCAGAGTAGGCATCAGGGCCAACTGTGAAGTCTTAAGCATGACTTTCACCTGAGAGGAAGGAGATGCTTCTACTGTCACTCAGGATTCAGGAGGCAGGCCCCACGGATTTTTGGCCAATCAGGGAGAACGTTTGGTGTCTGTGTCAACTGTCCAATGAGGAGTTTCGGTCTTCGGTGACGTCGACTGCACAACATTTGGGTTGCCATTGTGTGTCCCCGCCATATTGTTGTCCTGTGTCTTTGACTGAGGTCCTCAGATCTCTTTCCTCGGTATCTGTGTCCCCTCTATTGACTGCAGGAGTCGCAGGAGGTCAACTGGATACCCGGTGACTGGAAATGGTGCGTGCGCAGGCTGTAGGGAGGAGGCTACTACTGTAAGCGGAGGCGGCAGTGGGGAGGCGGCCTTCCAGGGCTGCTGTGTGTCTCATCTGGCTCCCCTGGGCTGCGCTGCATCCCTCTGGATGGAGCCGGATCAGCAGGTAGAGCTATGGTCCTGTCCTTTGCTGAGAGCTCAGTGCTGTGGGGTCTCGGGTCAGCTGGGCGCTTGCAGCCCGCGTCTCTGCATTCTGGGAGGTATAGGCGGAGAGTCCTGGGGAACCGTGGGTTTGGGCTCAATGTAAGGGGGTTTGGGGGAAAGGTGAGATGATCCTGGGTTCTATGCACGTTGTCAAAAAAAAAAAAAAAAAAAAAAAAAAAAAAGAGAAAGAAAGAAAGAAAAAAAAGAAAAAAGAAAAGTAGGATACGTTTAAGTCTACATATTGTTCCAATTTACTTAATAGCCAGTCATTTCACAGCCTTTATCGGCTAGGACTTGATGAATACACCTGGTTATCCTTGCGAGCTGGCCATTAGCAACCACGATTCATTTATCCCTATTTTAACTATTAATATCAACAGGCAGGTCACATACATGACCATTTCACACAATGGTATACAAAGTGCAGGTTACTGAATGGCAAGGAAATGTCTAGAGAGGCTGGAAAATACGGAGGTTCTCAAGTTGGAGGCAGAGAACTGGTAAGACTTCTCAGTGGGGGTGTAGAATGTCCAGGGCACGTTCCCACCACAGGCTGTGGTTAGAGGCCTGTTTGAAGTGAGCTGAGGTCCGAGTGCTGGAGCTGGAGTCCTTGGGTAGAGACGGGGTGTTTCTTGTGAGAAGTTTTCTGGATTTTGACAATTGATTGTACAACCGGCTTGTTGCAGTTTTATAGTCTCAGGCAGGGGCTTACATCTGGTTAGGCTGATGAGGTAGTTTTATGTGTACGTATATAGGATTTGGTATACTGTCAGGAGTCACTATTGAGGCAGATTATTTTATATATATATATATATTATATATATATATTATATATATATTGGTTTTTCCAGACAGGGTTTCTTTGTGTAGCCCTGGCTGTCCACTCTGTAGACCAGGCTGGCCTCGAACTCAGAAATCCGCCTGCCTCTGCCTCCCGAGTGCTAGGATTAAAGGCGTGCGCCACCACCACCTGGCGAGACAGATTATTAATTTGTGCCTTTATTTGTTCTTTGTTGACATTGATACTGAGAATAAACCAGTGCAGAGTTTTTGCTTAACAGAACAGAGTCATGTAGACTTGGCACAGCCAGAAAGCCGATAGTCCCCAAAGCACACAGAGTGACCCAGAGCAGCCCTACCCAGTTTTCTGTCTCTCACATTTCAGTGGCATCTGCTTTTCCTAGGAGTTTCCTATGGACTTCATTCTGGGGAAGCTTCCTCTGAATTCCATGTCTCGCTTTCCTAGCCTAAGGATCTGATAACTCTCAATACATGCCTGGCTTTCCAAACCCTTCTGACATTGCCAGACTTACTGGAGAGGAAAATTCACATGCATGGCTTGCTCACCCTATCATAAGTATTACCGGCCCTGGATGGTTTCTAAACATTGTTTTAACATAAAGAATCTTCATAGAGGGGAGACATGACTGTATACTAATGGGGTATTGCAATAGAATAAAGCCCCACCTGGTCGGTTCAGATGCTTTCCTATAGATGGCCAAAGAGGGCTTCTCTTGAACGAAGTTAAAAACTGGTGAATAAGGAAGCGAAGGCTGGTTGATTGACGTGAGTTCTAGGCCAGCCTGGTCACAAAGCGATTTTCAGGCCAGCCAGAACTTCATAGTAAGACTCTGACTCAAAATAAATACATGACATCGACCATACATAACCACCACAACTTTTAAAGCATTCCATTATTTACTGTGCGTGGGGGTGGTCTGTGTGTCGTGGAATGTGTATGTAAGTTAGAGGACCACTCTCTGGAGGTCATTCTCTCCTCACATCATGTAGGTTCTAAGGAACTAGGTCCTGTACTCAAACTCGTTACCCAGTGAAGCATCTCACTGGCTCATAGCCAGAGTTTTAACTTTTTTTTTTTTAAAAACTTTTATTGCATTATGATGAGAAAAGTTACATGATTTCAATTTACCTGAATTTGTTAACATTT
>NW_022196910.1:4364920-4368321 GCF_008632895.1 Mastomys coucha | reverse complement strand
TGCTATGGTGGGAGAATTGGGTTCTGATGATGCCAAGTGACCTTGGTTTGTATTGTTTATTTTCTTACCCTTGCCCACCCGCCATCAGGTTATCTCTAGTGCTACCTGCCCTTGCTAAATCTGACTGGAGCCTATCCTTCCTGTGATCTTGATTCTGTCAGAACTCCACAGAGTCATGCTGTCTCTGTGATCCTGTGATTTTGGGATCCTGTGATCCTGGGCTTGTTAGATCACCTGGGAGTGGGGCTTTCTCTGTGTGTTGTGGGACTGGCTGTGGAGCTTGTGCCCAAGGTCTGCTCAGGACACCAACCCAGACAGACCAGAAGGAACCCGAGTTACTGGGCTGGCCGAGTTCCTGTGTGCCTGGTCCTACTGGTCCCAGTTACTCCCATTACTCCCAGTGTTGGGACAGTTGTTGGTTCCTCCTCACCTCTGATCCTGTGTGTGTCAGAGCGCTTGGGAGTGGAGCTTCCTCTGGCTGCGGAGCTTGCACCCAAGGTCTGCTCTGAACACCAGCCCAGACAGACCGGAAGGAGGCCCGAGTTTTAACTTTCAACTTCTATGATAGTACCGTCAATTTAAGTATAGTTGTGAGGACTCAAGTAAAGTACGTTTTGGGGGAACTACAATAACTAATAGCAGAACAGTCTGCAGGACCGGATCCTAATGAACATCTCGTCTTGGCACAATATATCTTCTATGTTTGATGAAGTATGTTCATCCTTTCCACATTATAGAAGCTGTGAACTCTCCAGGTCTCGTGGAAACAGGAAGCTGGGGGCACAACCTGAAACAGAGGCTTGTTCGTTGTGGCTTCCTTCAGCCTGTTTTCTTATACTACCCAGGACCATCCACCAGGACAGCACCACCCACAGTGAACTGGAATTTTCATTAATGAAAACAATGCCCTTAGACTAAGATTCTCCTTCCCAGGCTGGGTGTGGTAGTGCATACCTTTAATCCCAGCGCTCAGGAGGCAAAGGCCGCTCCGGAGGGAAAGGCCGGTGGATCTCTCAGAATTCAAGGCCAGTCTCGTCTACAGAGTGATTTCCAGGAAAGCCATGACTGTTACACAGAGAAACAATGTCTCAAACTGACTCCCCCAAAAGAACAACTCTGAAAACAAAGATTCCCCTTCCCAGATATGTCAAAATTTCTTAACCAGCTCATTTAGTTTCTGTGTTACCTCAGAAACAATGGTAACCCCATTACGTTTCTGTATGCTATTAGGCAGTACATTAGGAGAGAGAATCTTTGTGACAAGTGCTTTAATTACTTCTGTAGTCTTTTTAGTCAGAGTGGGAAGACTTCAAACTACTCTGACCAAAAGTGTCAGCGTAGATCAACATATATTTAAACCCCCTTGATCCTGGCATTTGAGGAAGGTTGACTTGTCCAATCCATGAGTGGGTATTAACTCTGTTTAAGAAAGATTTATTTATTTTATTTACATGAGTATACTGTAGCTGTCTTCAGATACACCAGAAGAGGTCATCGGATCTCATTACAGATAGTTGTGAACCACAGTGTGGTTGCTGGGAATTGAACTTAGGACCTCTGGAAGAGCAGTCAGTGCTCTTAACCTCTGAGCCATCTCTTTAGTCCCTGATTTTTCTTTTTAAATTTTTTATCTTAATTTTGAATCATGTGTATGAGTGTATGCACATGAATACAGGTGCTTGGAGAGGTCAAAGGTAACACCTCTGTAAGCTGGAATTACAAGCCTGACATGGGGGCTGGAAACCAAACTCACTTCTGAGTCTTTTCTTTCCTTCTCCCCCTACCCCCTTTCTTCTTCCTTTCTTTTTTCCTTTTCTTTCTTTCTTTCTTTCTTTCTTTCTTTCTTTCTTTCTTTCTTTCTTCTCTTTCTCTTTCTTTCTTTCTTCCTTTCTCTCTTTCTTTCTTTTTTTTTTTTTTCCTTTCCCCTTAGGCAGAGTCTCTTTGTAGTCCTGGCAGTCTTGGAACTTGCTATGTAGATCAGGCTAGCTTTGAATTCACAGAAATCCTCCTGCCTCTGCCTCCAGAATGCTGGAATGAAAAGCATGTTCCACCACTCCTGGCCAACAGTATTGGATCTTAATGGAACCATCTCTCCATTCTTTTTTTTTTTAAATTGTTTTTCTGATCCATGGCAACTAATAAACTCTGGGAGAGTAATATTTCTATTTACTTATATACACACTGGTGAGCCCACCAAGGCCTCATGTTTATTTCCAAATTCAGAGACAGACAGGGAGAAATCCTATTTTTTTTTTAATTTATTTATTGTTATATGTAAGTACACTGTAGAGGGTGTCAGATCTCATTACGGATGGTTGTGAGCCACCATGTGGTTGCTGGGATTTGAACTCAGGACCTTCAGAAGAGCAGTCAGTGCTCTTAACCACTGAGCCATCTCACCATCCTCCCCCCCCCCCTTTTTTTTAAAGACAGGGCTTCTCTGTTAGCCCTGGCTGTCCTAGAACTCATTCTATAGACCAGGCTGGCCTCGAACTCAGAAATCCGCCTGCCCCTGCCTCCCAAGTGCTGGATTAAAGGCATGCACCACCATTGCCCAGCTGAGAAACCCTATCTTTAAAAAAATGTGGTGGAAAGTAATAGGAAAATATCCCAAGGCAGTTTCTGGTCACCATTCATACATGCATGTGGCAAATGCATTGACACATACATGCTTACATGCGCACACCGCACACACACATGCACACACAAGCCGGGTTGTTGTAGCACGTCTTTAATCCCTCAGGAGGCAGAGGCAGGCAGATCTGGTCTATACAGAGTGAGTTTCAGGACAGCCAGGGCTACACAGAGAAACCTTGTCTCAAAAAAAACATAAAAGTAACAGGAAAAAAATTGTCAGAGTAGTTTGGAGAAGTCCGTTTTCTTTTTCTAATATGGATTTTGGAGATTGAACTTAAGTGAACAGGCTTCTGTGGTGGGTGCATCTCTCCACCCCATTCACAAAACATTTTCTACAAAAGAAAAACCGAGTGAGCCGCTATGAATCAGAGTTGGAGGTTGGTTGGTTTGTTGTAATTTGGTCTCTGTGTAACCCTGGTTGTTCTAGGACTTGTGATGTAGACCAGGCTGACCTCAAACTCACCAACATCCATCCACCTGCCTCTGCCTCCCAAGTGCTGGGGCTATAGGCATGCACTACCACACCCCACTGAGATTTGTTAAGACATTTGAAGCATAGAACACATTTATTATTAGAAAGAGAATAAGACATGGCCAAGTATAGATACAGGTGTTTCAAAGAAGGGTGTCAATTAAGTGCCTTTACAGTGGGTATCTGTAGAATTTTGGTGGCTTTGAAGTTTTATGTTAAGAACCCCCTAACTCCTCCATTTTATTAATACATTCTGATCTTTGACAATTTACATATATATATATATATATAT
>NW_022196910.1:4326614-4364910 GCF_008632895.1 Mastomys coucha | reverse complement strand
ATATATATATATATATATATGAGATGTGTTCTGGTTATTCTCCCCCACACAATCTCTTACTCCTCATCTTTCCCTCCCTGTGTCTTTATTAGTTACCATGGATCAGCAGAAGCGATTGGGCCCCATGAGCCAGCCTTTTCCCCACTCATAGCTAACTGTTAGGAAGGCCGGGTTTGTAATGGTAGTGCTGAAAGCTCATGATTGCCATGGCCCACCTCTTTTTAAATTTTATTTTTTATTTACATTTGCTTGCCAGTATGTGTATGATGCAGATGTCCATTGAGGCCAGAGAGGGCATCAGATCCCCTCCAACAGGAGTTACTGTCTCATGTGGGTGTTTGACCCTCTGCAAGAACAGCAAGTACTCTTGGCTACTGAACTGTAATCTTGCCTCTCCTATCCCCCTTTATAACATTCCTGAGTAAATATAGTTCACTAAGGTTGGAAGTGTAAGGAAATTTTTTCTTTTTATAAACAAAGCTTTAAGGTAGATTTATCCCCTGGCAGTGGTGGTGTACACCTTTAATTCCAGCACTTGGGAGGCAGAGGCAGGCGGATTTCTGAGTTTGAGGCCAGCCTGGTCTACAGAATGAGTTCCAGGATAGCCAGGGCTATACAGAGAAATCCTATCTCAAAAAAACCAAAAAGAAAAAAAAAAAGAGTTCCATTCAGTTTTTATTTTATTTATAATAAATGCATGAATAATTAATTCAATATTTGCTTGTTTGTTTTGATGCTTGGCCTCCCTATGTACCTCTGGATCTGGCTGACCTTAAACTCACAGAGGTCCACCTGCTTCTGCCTGCCAAGTGTTGGAATTTAAGATGTGCACCACCATGCCCAGCTTTCCATTTCTAATTAAGAGTGGTCTACAAGAAAGCAGATACGTGCTTCCAAAAATCTTTAGTCATTCACTGAGGTTGTACTAAGGTCCCTAAAAAGTTGTCACAAGAGATTAAATTGCATCCACTCAGCTAGCTTCTTTAATATTCATCATGCAAAGAATGTTTTCCACCGGGCAGTGGTGGTGCACGCCTTAATTCCCAGCACTTGGGAGACAGAGACGGGCAGATTTCTGAGTTCGAGGCCAGCCTGGCCTACAGCATGAGTTCCAGGACAGCCAGGGCTATACAGAGAAACCCTGTCTCGAAAAAAACAAAAACAAAAAACCAACCAAACAAAAAAAGAATGTGTTTTCCAATCAGTTAACCTCTCATATTTACAGAAATATGACAAAGATCCTGAAATCATAACAATAGCATATGGTTGACATCAACTGTTTGGAAAAGCCATACCATTCTTTGGAGTTAGGTTGGAGAGGAGTCCTTCCCAGTAGTAGTTTCCATAGCCAAAAGATGTAGAATATTTTCTGTAGCATGGTTAAGATTATATAGTATCACAACAGTCAATGTTGACTTTCGTGTGTATTAAGTAATTGAAAGCTGCTATAGAAAAATTTAAGAGGGACCTCTTGTAGTAGAGATTATCAGTACAAGGGGTAATTGCATTTTGCTTTTGCTTTACCAGATATCTCCAATCAGCTGTTAGAATTGTTGTATAAAAATAAATCAGCATGAATGAAACTGTATGTATGGAATAAGGCCATGACTTGAACATATTCAACTTCCTATGAATTGGGAACTTCCTAGATCTCCAGTATTGTAAGGCTCACCCTTTTTCCTGGAAATATGTGTGGGCTTTTATAGGAGTCACTGACCTTGGAGGATGTGGCTGTGAAATTCACCCTGGAAGAGTGGACTATGCTGAATGAATCCCAGAAAGAGCTCTACAAAGATGTGATGCAGGACACCTTGAGGAACCTGTCCTGTATAGGTAAGGACATTCTTTTCTTACTTAGCCAAAGAAAGAAGAAATGGTTCTCCCTCACCACTCCTGCTGTGTGAATTAGATTAGAGAAAAGAAACATGTGGGTAAATAAGTCAGGTGGAGTCACTTCATACTGTGAATTTAACCAGAGTTGTTCTTTTTATTTGTTTGTTTGTCTATGTGTTTGGTTATTTGTTTTCCTGTAGCAGTAATTCATTTTTCTTGGTCTATATTTTAGGAAATAAATGGGAACACCAAAATATTGAAAACGAGTCTGAAAATCTCTGGAGAAAACTAAGGTAATCTCTACCCTGGGGACAGCAGTGTCTCTCCCAGTTCTCAGTATGCTGGCACATTTTACAGAGACTTAATTCATACAAATAAATCCTGCTTCAGCCTGTCTTAACTTCAACAAATTGTCTCCAAAACTGTAGACACATTAACCTTCAGCAGTCAGAATATCCTAATGTTACTAACAGCTGGAGCACCATGATACCTACCACAAGTAATAATATATCATGGTTCATAGTGTGAGACCCCCGGAAGGACTCCCACACTCAAATCCCGGGAGTGACAACCCCAAACACCATCAAGATGCGAACTTGATGCAATCAGCAAGAGGCTTTTATTCCAGCAAGCTGGGACGAGACTCATATCCCTTGCAGGGGTAGAGGAGTTTGGCCCCGAGCAAGGTCTTAGGCAGCTTTTTATTCCTGTGCAGTTGCTGGGGCAAAAGGGAAGACTGGGGTAAGAGGAAGGTCCGGGGTGGTTTCTGATTGGTGCTGGCTCGTGCTAGGGCCCAGGGGCGGGCTAGCCACCTGGCAGTTGTTCGTTACTTTTTCCCAGGTAGTTGTCCAGGTCACCTTGCTCCTGGGTTCTGGGACCTGGCCTTTTAAGTTCTGGGGACCTTTCACAAGCTTGCCTCCCACTGGGTTCAGCCAGTGGTTAAGTTCCCACAGCACAATTTGAAAACTTAATCTTACAATAGATACTAACTTCACTCTGTCCATAGTAGTATTTAAAATGTTGTATTGATATGTTTCTAAGTTTTAGGCATGCGTTGTGTATGAAACAAAAGTAAAATTTCTTTTTAGAATAGGACCAGTTGTCAAGATAAGTCATTATGGAGATACAAGTATGTTAGAATCCAATATTATTTTAGTCACTAGTATATCAAAACTGTATATAGTACTAAATATTGAAAAATATATTTAAATTTGATGTAGATGTTCAGCACTTGCCAATAATGAAGACAGTATAACCCAACCACACACAAATCACCTTTGTTTTTATTGTAAATGTCCTTAAGCCAAATTTTAAAGCAAACAGTTCAAACATTTTAAAAAACTATTACAGGGAATATAACTGCCACTTCTTGTGATGAATCATTAGTAAGCAATTTCTTAGTAATGTACTTTTTATTTTTTCTCAGCAGTCAGTTGTTGGAGAGACTCTGTGAATATACCGAAGGTCATCAGTGTGCAGAAGTCTTTAACTGGACTCCAGAGTGTGCTGTGAACCAGAAATCACGTCCAGGAGTTTCCCCGTGTGAAAGCCATGTCTATGAAGAAGTGGTTATTGGGCACTTATCTGTGAATGTCCCCCCTCATCCCCTCCCAGGACACAAACCATATGACATTCAGGAAGATGGAGAAGAGCTGTATGAACACCGAGATTCTCGCGACACCTCCAATTCTTCCACACCCCTTCAGAAGCAAAAAAGGATGCACACTCAGGAGAAACCCGAAACTAGTCACCGTAAGGAAGACTCCAAATGTCTCATATCCAGTCAGAATGATGAAAAGCCGTCCAGTGGACAACAGCACTATGAATGTAAGCAGTGTGGGAAAGCATTCACCTCTTCCAGCTCTTTCCGAAGGCATGAGGAATATCACAGCCGAGAAAAATCTTATGTGTGTAAGCAGTGTGGGAAAGCCTTCCCCTTTCCTAGTTCCCTCCAGATACACGAAAGAATTCACACCGGTGAGAAGCCCTACATGTGTAAGCAGTGTGGGAAGACCTTTGCCCGTTCAAGTTCCCTTCTGACACATGAGAGGATTCACACCGGAGAAAAGCCCTACGTGTGCAAGCAGTGTGGGAAAGCCTTCACGGATCGTAGTTCACTTCGATTCCATGAAATGATGCACAGCGGCGAGAAGCCGTACAAATGTACCAAGTGCAGTAAGGCGTTTGCTTCCTCGGGTGCCTTCCGGAAACATGAACGGACTCACACAGGAGAGCAGCTCTTCGTGTGCTTGCACTGTGAGAAAGTTTTTAGCTGTGAAAGTGCTTTTCGAACACATAAGATAATTCATTCTGGAGAATGCGTGTGTAAGCAATGTGGTAAAGCCTTCACTAGTCACAGTTCCGTTAAGTACCACGAATTGATGCACAGCGGAGAGAAGCCCTATGTATGTAAGCAGTGTGGGAAAACCTTTAGGTCTCCGAAGCAAGTTCAGATTCATAAGCGAACTCACACTGGAGAAAAACCTTATGTCTGTAAGGAATGCGGGAAAGCTTTCACTTTTCTCGGTTCCCTTCAATACCACGAACTGATTCATACCGGTGAGAAGCCCTATCTATGTAAACAGTGTGGGAAGGCCTTCAGGTCTTCTCGTCAGGTTCAGATACATGAACGAACTCACACTGGGGAGAAACCATATGAGTGTAAGCAGTGTGGCAAAGCCTTCTTCTCTTTGTATCATTTAAGAAGGCATGAAGTAATTCACAGTGGCACGAACCCCTACGTTTGTAAACAGTGTGGGAAAGCCTTCAGTTGGTTCAGTACCTTTCACAGTCATAAACAGACTCACACTGGCGAAAAACCCTATTTATGCAAGCAGTGCGGGAAAGCCTTCTGTAGCCGCATATCTTGGAGAAGACATGAGAAAGCCCACACCACAGTGAAGCCCTATGCGTGTGTGCAATGTGGGAAAGCCTTTCGTTCTCCTAGCTATCTCAAAATACATGAGAGAATCCACACCGGGGAGAAGCCCTTTATATGCTCTCAGTGTGGGAAACCCTTCCGTTCTTTTCGTTATGTCAAATCCCATGAAAGAAGCCACACTGGAGAGAAACCCTTTGTGTGTTCAGAATGTGGGAAAGCCTTCAGTTATTATAGCTCTTTCCATAGACATAGAAGAACTCACCAGACAGTAACCTTGAACACAGAACTTGAAGAGACTTCATAGCCCCCATAAGACTGCATGTGGAGAAAACCTCTGTAAAGGTTAAGCGAGTGAAACACCTACTGGTTCTACTCCTGGGTAAAGAAAACTTTAGGCCAGACATGGTGTGGCACACCTTTAATCCCAACACTTGAGAGGCGGAGGCAGGGAGTCTCAGAATTCAGGGTCAAACTGATCTACATACTGAGTTCCCAGTCACCCATGGCTACATATTGTGACTTTCATAAAAGGAAAAAGCCATGTTCGTATGAAGAGCAAGTTTGACTGGAAGAGATGTCTTCATTTAGTACATGTGCATATGCTTCCCCAGGAAAATCTTTGCTTGGCAAAGCACAATAAACTCAAGAGTAGCGAGTAGTGGCCCAGTCCTTTGACAATTTTTCATATGTTCGGTCCCGTAAATGTCAGCGATGTAAAGGACTGGATACAATTTTTTGTTTAAGAATGCTTTAGAAAGTACAAAATCTGGAGAAAACTATGTAAATATATTGAACTTACTGGGATTTATTAGGGATTTGTTTTTGTTTATCAGAAATAGTCTTGCCGAGTAACCCAGACTGGCCTTGAACCAATTATAAATCTTCCTGTTCCAGCCTCTGCATTGTGCGGGTGAGAAATGTCTGCTTCCACATCCAGCATCAGTAGTTCATACTCCCCCTACCGCTTTGATTTCTCCAGACATGGTTTCTCTGTGTCGTACTGGCCATCCTAGAACCCTAGATCAGGCTGGTCTTGAACTCAAGAGATCCATGCCTGTCTCTGCCACCCTAGTGCTTGGATTAAAGGTGTGTGCCACTACCACCCGGCATTCCTTTTGTTTTTTGTTTTTTTTTTAAAGATTTATTTATTTTTATTTATATGAGTATTCTGCAGCTGTCTTCAGACACACACCAGAAGAGGGCATCGGATCCCCTTACAGATGGTTGTGAGCCACCATGTGGTTGCTGGGAATTGAACTCAGGAATCTGGCAGAGCAGTCAGTGTACTTAGCCATTGAACCATCTCTCCAGCCCCTGGCCGGCATTCTTATAAAAAACCTTTTTGGACTCCACACTTCACATTTTTGCTCTAGAGAATCTTCTGTTTTAGTTAACTTCTAAAAATATGTGTAGATGCATGTGTCTCTATGGATCTGTGTGCATCCTTGTAGTTCCTGAAGAGGGCAAAAGGGGGTGTGAGGTCCCCTGGGGCTGGAATTAATGGGTGTGAGCTGGAACTGAATCATGTTCTCTGCAAGGCTCTGTGCGAGCAGTGGCACTGAGCAGGTTCTCTAGGCCCTAGAAAATTACCTTGAAGCTGTGTATGTGAGATGGAGGATGGAAAGAAAAAAAACCTTAAAAAAATTAAGTGCACTATCATTACATTATTTTTAATTTTGTAAGTTTTTTTTTTTTTTTTAAAGCAGTAGTATATACCAGTTTAATGGGTGATATCTTTTTGTATCCAATCAGGTAGTTTTTCTTTCACTTTGAGTTACATACATTCACTGGTGAGTTCATAATTCCTTGTAGTATGCCAGGAAGCATAAAGAGTGTCTTGTTTTCAAGCCTTTGAGATTAATGAGTAGAGGGAAAATGACTTTTTGTGAATATTGAGATTTTTTTTTCTCCCACTTGATTCACAGGACAAGGTCTTACCATTTTTTTTTTTAAGACTGTCATTCTCTTCATGAACAAAAACCACTCTTATACTTTCTTTGTTAACTTTTCTCTCTACCTGATTTTTTTTTTCTAACATTTCTTGTCTCCATGCCCTTTAAACTATTTTCAAACGTCTTTTAGGTTAACAAATGTTAACTCTTGTCTATATAGAAGGTAGGTATAAGTGTCACTCTATAATCGTAGATTAACATCGCATTTAGAAGTTGTTTCCATGTCATTAGCCATTTTTTTGTACCTGTATATTTAATAACTTCATCTCGTGTAGATGTTGCTTTTCATGCTTATTTTGTTGTATCTTTGATTTTTTTATTGTAATTTCTCCTGTCGTTATACTAAAAGATATGCTGGCATTAGTGGCTTCTTGCCAAAGACTAAGCACCGTGTAATAAATCATGCTAAATCTCTCCATATGTAGTAGCTAAGTATGTCTCATCAGTAAGAACATTGCATAGATGTTCTGGCAGTCTTGGTGTTTAGCTTACAAGGATTTATGGGATTGGTTAGATATAGCTAGGTGTCTCTTGAATATACTGAGATATGAGTATAATTCTGTATTTGGTAATTGTGGTTGTGACTTGGAGGTCCTCAAATAATGCAAGGAAGGAAGTTTTAATCCATGAGCATAACTAGCCACCTTAGTGAGGAGAGGGTACTTTGTTCATTTTCATGATTCAGAATGTTTTATGTTTTGTTGGTTTTACAGACAACCTTATAGTGTGTTCTGTAAACACCCTGTCAGGGTTTTACATAGAGTTTGGGACACCTGCCTTCACAGCAAAAGATTTGCCTTTGCTTTTGAACACCTGTGTTCTGGACCAGATTTTTACCTTTCTTAGTTTCTTTACCAACACGACATTTCCTCTAATATATTGGTTACTAGTCTTCACAAATACAGATGTTCCTAATTACCATTGGTTATGTTCTGATAAACCTATGGGAAAGGGTAACTATAGCAAGAAATTGAACTCAATCTATTGAACATTAAACTTTAGACTGGCATTTTCAGGTCTCTTACATTAGGCCCAGATTGGGGGGGGGGATGTAATTTCTTTTGCATATTACTTTTTCCTTTAAATTAAAAAAAATGGCATGTATTATTGAACACAGTAATGGTTTTTGTCATATTTTGACAGTTCTACATATTGACTCTTTTCACCCATTTTTTTTTTCTATCTCCTGTCCCCTTTCCCTCTGCCTAATGGTTCTCACTTCCTCCCAAATAGACCCTTAGAGTTTCATGCCTCTCGTGTCTCTTGTCTGTGTATGCCAAAACACAGGCTGTTGACTGAGCCTGGCTTCTTTCCTTCAATATCATTTCTAGTTCCATTCAGTTCTCTCAGCACCAGCACATGCCATCGTACATTTGTGGGTACAAAGCACTTTTAGGAATCTGTTCTCACGTTCTACCTTGTTGAGTTAGGGTCACTTACTTATGCCATGCGGCACACTGCAGGCATCTAGCCCACCAGCTTGCAACTGATTCACCTGTCTCCACACACACACCCATCTCCCTAAAGGAGCGTTAGGTGCCTACCACATCTGAATGTTTATGTGGTCCCCGGGAGCCAGGTTTGCTTATCAAGTACATTTATCTATTGAACCGTCTTCGAGGGCTCTCAGTAAAATTTTATACAACCAGGTGTTCGTTCCTGATCCTAGACATCGTGGTTAGGCACCATGGGTCATCGGGAGTTAGACATCAAATGAATGTTCTAGAAGGCATCACAGATCACTGGATCAGATTCCAAGCAGTCATGAGTCTGATTTTTTTTTTTTTTTTTTTTTTTTTTTTTTTTTTCTGAGACAGGGTTTCTCTGTGTAGCCCTAGCTGTCCTGGAACTCACTCTGTAGACCAGGCTGGCCTCCAACTCAGAAATCCCCCTGCCTCTGCCTCCCAAGTACTGGGATTAAAGGCGTGCACCACCACTGCCTGGCATGAGTCTGATTATTAAGGTATAGTCATATTTGCTTTTATTTTGGTTCTTTTCTTCATCTACGTTCTTTCCAATCTTTTTAGCAATTGTAAATACAAATAAGTTTAATATACTCCTACTACTGGGTATGGTGCTCTCAATCCTAGCTCTTGGGAGGTATAGGCAGAGGCAGACTGGATCTCTGTAAGTTTGAGGCCAACCTGGTCTTTTTAAATGAGGTCCAGGCCAGCCAGAGGTAAATAAATTGTAAGTCATTATCTCAGAAAAGAAATTCTACTCCTAAAACTGGCCTTGGATTTTTTGGATTCCAGACTCTCCCCTGACCTGAATTCATTAAGGAGATGTATATCCACTACTCATTTCCTTTTTTAATTTTTTTTTATATATGTTCATTTTGGGTGAGCTGTGTGTATGCTTGCTAGGGTGTCCATGAGGAGGTTATGACAACTGTGGAAGTTGGTTTTCTCCAGTTATTTGGGTCATAGTCAATTGCTTGGAGGCAATTTCCCGTATCCACTGAGCCATTATCCCAGCCCAGGTCATCTCCTTATGATGTCAATAGGACTTTATTCATGAAGAGACTCCATAGTTAGAAGTTCTTGAATCCAAACTCTCATGTGTGACTCATTGTTATTCATTACCCCCAGTAACTAAATCCTGTGACAAGGAGAATATTGAGAAACAAACACCCTTGGTATTCATTCAGATAGTGGCATCTATAACACAGGATTATTTTAAATGACTGATACAGGTCAAGGATGGAAGCTGACCTCAGGAGGATTCACCCTGGGCCCAGTTAGCTTTTCTTTGAGATAAGGTAATAGCACAATGATACTTAAGATTTTATAGAGACAAAAAGGTAGATCCTTTCACCTCCCAGCAACTCTGTCTACAAGGTAAACCCAGCTAGCATCCTCATCAGAAGCACATTGGCAGGGATGCCTTGGCCTCTGAGTAATGTCCTCACCAGAATTCATCAGAGTCACACAGTCTTCCGTGGAGCCAGCGTGAGCAGCAGCACTACCTTAAAGTTCCTGCATCGCTCTGGCTCTGGGTGATGATTTTCAGGGGCTCACACAGCTCCATGATTCATTGAACAGGACTGTGTCCTCCAGGAAATTGGGTTTGCTTGGGGCTGTTCAAGGATTATATGCTCCCACAGTTAACATTCTTCTGCGTCCTGGACCATTGTCCGGCGATACTGAGTGTTAACAGCCTGCTTAACTGAGTGCATTCAAATGTTTTCTTCCTCTCGATTCATTTTTTAAGTGTAGGTACCTTATAATTCTGTCAAAGGTAGACAGTGCTGACAGGCCAGTAAGATTCAGCCTGCACACAAAAGTAGAAAATGTTTTAAGTATGCAATGTTACAGCCACAGCTAATACCCTGATTTCGTTGTATTTTTGAAGGAAGGCACCCCCCCCCCCCCAATACATACACACCTCAGGAAGGAAGGAAGGGCTGGAGAGCTAATGGATACTTTCTGCTCTTGCAAAGAACCCAAGTTCAGATCCCAACACTCACACCCAGCTGCTCACAACCATTTGCAACTCCTAGCTCCCGGGAATTTGATACCCTTCTCTGGCCTCTGCAGAAACCTATGCACATGTGCACATACCCACATATAGAAATTCACTCATGCATTAAATATATAAATGTATGTGTCTCTGTGTGTGTGTGTTTAATAGGCACCAGATCAGGCTGGAGAGATGGGTCAGAAGTTAAGAGCACTGACTGCTCTCTCAGAGGTTCTGAATTCAATTCCCAGCAACCACATGGTGGCTAACAACCATCTGTAATGGGATCTGACGCCCTCTTCTGGTGTGTCTGAAGACAGCTACAGTGTACTCATATATAAAATAAATAAATAAAATCTTTAAAAATAGGCACCAGATGAATGAAAAGGGGGTGGGAAGGACATGACTGCTGCTAGGTATGGTGGAGGGGAAAGATTTCTTATTGATATGTGAAAGAGTGTAGCTAGAGGCATAAACATCTGGGAGAGTCCTGAGTGAACCTGATCATGAGCTGTGCCATGTGACGAGAGAAGGAAAGGGACAGTAGAAGAACCAGGTGTAGCAGCTAAGAGGCTCAAAGAGGACATATAACCAAAATGGCTGGATTATATAATAAAGGCATGAAGGAGAAGGGCAGTTCATCCCCTGGGCTACAGAAGTCTGAAGTATGCCAGCCAGGAGGATCCTGTAACGGTAGGGATTGAGGAATACAGGGAGGACCTGGAAGCCAATGTCTGCTTTGATATGTTAAGTAGGCACCTCATTCATTTGGGTTTCTGGGTTTGAAAACTAACATACATATATATATAAATATATGTATGCATATATATACATACATATAATTATAGTATATTAATAGTTGTTATGGATAATGTACAGTGCATATTCTAAATCTCATAATTAGTGTCTAATATATAATATAGTAGAATGCATTAATTATATAATATATATTAATAATTATACACATTTTTTCTGGGCCTGGTGGTAAATGCTTTTAATGCCAGTATTGTGTAGGCACAGGTAAGTAGGCACAGTAAGTCTCTCTGAATTAGAGACTAATTTAGTCTACATACAAGTTAAGGCCAACAAGGCCTGTATAGTGAGACCTTTCCTCAAAAATCTTTACCCAATTCAAAAGAAGAAAAGAATCCACAATGAGCTTTAAATGTATTATAAACGTTAACTATAGCATCAATAACTGGAGAGGTTGCAGGTCCAAAGCTTAATTATAATTTGTCTTAGGCTATCTTTAGCTCTCT
Source organism: Mastomys coucha (assembly GCF_008632895.1). NCBI lineage: Eukaryota > Metazoa > Chordata > Mammalia > Rodentia > Muridae > Mastomys > Mastomys coucha. Next base: position 4,353,523 of record NW_022196910.1, on the reverse strand, counting down.
TACTAGCTATCTCTTGCCTACTTCTGTGTCTGACCGAATATCCTTGTGACTATTAGGTAAAAATCTTTTCAAGTATATTAATGTAACACACTACTAGCTTCCACCAACCAAATAGCTAAGCATGTGGTCAGGTAGTCTTAGATTTCCCTATATTCTATAATCTACCTGCCTGATGTTTCCATCAATATATTCAAATACTCTTGACTTTCTTAACTTTGTTTCTATAAAACACCAGAATCCTGTAACCACATTAGAACATACTACTGGGGTAACGTGAGTCTATGTGCAGGCCAACGATCACTCATTTGCCACTAGAATAAATTCTGTCTTATCACCTTTGAAATGAGCGTTGTACTTTTTGCACTGGCACATTGCTGAGAGAAGTAAAAGTCTGTTGTAGCAATTGAGTGAAAAAATAGTAATCTCACAGAAAACTTATGGGTCATCAATATTTTTAGATCTTTCTAGATATCCTTGAGGTCAGAACTGTCTGCAACCACCTCTCTAACCTCAATGTTAGCACTGAAATCCTCCATGCTAGTGAGTCTTGCTTGATAAGCACCAAGCTATAATTCTCACTCACTCAAAGGAGTTGAGTAGGCTTATTGCTTAAATGAGACCAAACCATAACCCTAACACTAACCCTAGATTGCAAACCCTAACCCAACCCTAACCCTAACACTAGATTACAAATGCTAACCCAACCCTAACCCTAACCCTAACCCTAACCCTTGATTACAAACCCTAACCCAACCTTAACGCTAACCATTGATTACAAACCCTAACCCAACCCTAACCATAACCCAACCCTAACTCTAACACTAACCCAACCTTAACCCTAACCATTGATTACAAACCCTAACCCAACCCTAACCCTAACCCTTGATTACAAACCCTAACCCTAACCCAACCCTAACCCTAAACCTAAACCTAACCCTAACCCCTAACCCTCCCTGCAACATGAGGTATCTCAGAATCAGCTCTAAGAAAATAAGCTACCCAAGATGGGGGGAGAGTTACCTTGTCTGTAGGATTTAGCACTTCTTTCCAGAGAACCTGTTGGAAAGTCACAGACATCTCAGTAGGGTGCCTGAATACTACAGAAAATGTGGTCCGATTAACCCCTAGCTGAAATCTAACACTTCCATAAAAGAAATTATCAGGCTCCCTGGGCAACCAGATCCTAAACCACTTAGGACTTTGAATGGCATATCCTGTACAGTGGATTTGCATCAACCATCTTTCTTCCCTCCAAGTCACACATTAAAAGACTTCTTCCTCCAAGTGCAGGACCACCTCTTCCCCAAAAGCCTTAAAATAGATGCCTTTGCTCTTTCTGAGTAGTCTCTTTATTTCCTTCCCTTTTAGGCCCCATGCTCTGTTTGGCATTAACCTGACAGAAATGAATGTTTTCTTAAAAGATGCTTTAGCGTTAACAATATGAAAAAAATTCCAAGAAATTGGAATTTCTCTGGGAATCTGGTGTTGGGAGAAGAAAACCCCTGGGCCAGACAGAACTGATGCTCTCTCTTCTCTCCAAGATGCTTCTCCAGGAAAGGGATGGACAACCTCACTGAGATGGTGACAGTCCAGTAATGGGTGGGGTCACCCCTCATCCTGGACGCTTAGGATGCCCTGAGCATCTACTTAAACTTCAGTCTCACTTTAGTAACCCCAAGATAGACTAGTGGGGGTCACTGGGTCTTTTTGTTCCTCTTCCCAGCATAGCCACATTGCATAAATCTCTTTTTTCTGGTTTTCCCTATTAATTTGCATGTTTGTCTTCACGAGGTTGGGTGGCTGAAACTGGCTTCAGATAAAGACTGTGACGGCGAGTTTAGTAACAGCCGCCAGAACAATCTGACTCGGTGTCTCTTAAATCTGACTCTTGTATATATTGGAGTGGACAAGCTGAACTGTATAGCGCCTCCTGTCTCTAAACATTGGCTATTTGGAATCAGGTAATAAGTGTGCTTGTAGAACTCACCAGAAGTCGCTGGGTCAAGTTAAGCACTGGGTCCTTGTTAAAGTGTGAGATTTTTGCTAGCATGTTTGACCTTTCTTTCTATAAATTCCATTTTCTCTGCGCCTTCAATAATTTCATTCCTACATATATCTTTTCTATGTTATTGACTGAATATGGGTAGCCTCTTTCTCTCCCTCCTTCCCTCTTTCCCTCCTTCCCTCTCTCCCTCCCTCCCTCTCTTTTTCCTATTCCACACCTGGTATGTCTTTCATCTTCTATGATGTGACGGGTTATTTCCATGGACACTGAGTCTGGAATTCCCTCTGTACATCTGTAACTCCATCAGAAAGGGGAGGAAGCAAGAATTGCCCGGGTGAGCAAGCGTCCAGTCAGGAAAGCTGGGACAGGGGTCTGCTTCTGCCCTTTCCCACTAGTGGGGCCAGTGAGGATCTAGGAAAGTACTCTATACTATGTAGGTAGGCTTGTACTTTAAAATTTCTAATTTGAATCTCACTGTGGTAGGTGGGTGTGCTCCTCCAGTCGCTTAAGATTTAGGAGGCGGGTCTGTGGATTGATGGCCAACCAGGCAAGTTGTTTCAGGATGCACATCCAATGAAATACCCAGGCATTAGGAAGATGGCTGCTACGTATCACTAAGACTTCCCTTTTGGTCCCCCGCCTTATTTTGGATTTGGATTCTTAGCATCTGTTAGAGGGAATCTCCGGGTCTCACTCTTCCATTTCGGCCTCACCTCCACTGACTGCAGGAACCACAAGAGGACACCAGGACATCATGTCACTGGAAATGGTTCGTGCGGGCGAGTGTGGTAGTGGAGTACAGTTGTCGTCTGCGGAGGAGTCTCCCCTGACTCTGATGAGCCCCAGAGCGGGATCCTCGGGGTGGAGCTGTTCCAGAGCCACTGTCCTGTCTCTCGCTGAGCGCTCAGTGAAGCAGATGTATCAGTGCTGGGTCTATGCAGTCTGGGTGGTGTTGGCAGAGAGTGGTGGAGACTAGGTACGCAGGTTGGGGGTTTCGTACAGCAGAGGAGGTAAGAGATGTGTTGACCCCCGAGTTCTGTGCATATTATTCTGAAACATAGAGACATGAGTCTCTTTACACTGTCACGATTTATTAAAGAGCCAATAAATTCTTTTCCCTTGACTACAGTTTTCCAAGTAAGCCCGATTTTGCTTACTCTCCGGCCGTGGGCAGCCACTGGTCTTTTATTCCAATCCTAATCACTAATATTAAGCCATACATTAACATTTCACACAACAATAAACCAACGCACAGGTTGCATAATGGCTAAAAAAGTGTTAGATAGGCTTGAAAGCCCACAAAGCTTTACTGAGGTTCAGGCATTGGAGCTAATACAGGGACAAAGAGAGGACTGTTGGGGGTCAAATAATTCTCACCAATCAGCTGTGTGGGGGAGAAACCGCGCTGAAACCGAGGACAAAGGCAGGAGTTCTTGCCCATTGTTAGTCCCCATCTCTTGACAGCTGACCCTGTGATCAACTGCCTGTGTGCTACACTCTGGTTTTGGGGTGCTCCTTCTATAAGTTCAGGTGAGGGAGTTGCATATAATGTGGTTGATAAGCTCATGTATCTAGTGTTTTTGATAAAATTTGGTATGTTTTCAGGAGTTGTTTATTGATATCATATTGTGCCTCCTGGAGTGCTAGCAGATAGTAGCTCTTTGCCCTCTCTGGGCTCTTAGGCTTAAAATTTGAGTAAATCAGATTAAAGTTGTTGCTTAACACAATGGAGCCATTCTAGGCTTGGCATAATCAACAGCATAAACTAACTGCAAGCAGTCCCTTCTCTTTTCCTTGTCCCATGTCTCATTCATCTCAGTGGCACCCACTTTTCCAATGAGCCTTGCCAGTTGTTCTAGTTTCATCCTTAGTAACATACTGACTGAAAGCAGCATGGCTCTGGGGAAAGGGTTCTTTTTGGTTTCTATTTTCAGGTCACAGTCCATCATCAAAGGAATTTGGAGGAGACGCTCTGGCAAGCACTTGAAGCAGACATCATGGAGGAGTGCTACTTGCTGGCTTACTTATAAACTCATGCTAAATTAGCTTTCTTATACAGCCCAGGACCACCTGCCTAGGGAAGGTTCCTACATCAATTCACTATCCAGTCCTCCGCAGACACACCCACATGCTAATCTGATCCAATTTCTCAATTGAGATTGCTGTTCTCTGATAACTGTAGACCGTGTTGACAGTTAAAGCTAACCAGGATGCAGATTCAAGAGACCAGGCTGGCCTCAATCTGCCTGCCTACTTCTGTCTCTTGAGTGCTGGGATTAAAGATGTGTGACACCACTACCTGGCTGCACTCACAGCTTAAAATGTTTTTTCTTGTTATGTGTGTGCTTCAAGCACATGTGTGTCAGTAGACATGTGTGTGTCAGTTGGTCTCTTAGTAGAGGTCAGAGGCCAGCTGTTTGGGGTCAGTTCTTCCCTTCCACATTTATGTGAGTTCCAGGGTTCAAACTGAGGAGGCCCTTGGGCCATATTTGCCGACCCACTTTCTCTTACTTTCTTTTTTTTTTTTTTTTTTTTTTTTTTTTTTTTTTTTTTTTTTAAGATTTATTTATTTTTTTACGTATGTGAGTACACTGTAGCTGTCTTCAGACACACCAGAAGAGAGCATCAGATCCCATTACAGATGGTTGTGAGCCACCATGTGATTGCTGGGAATGGAACTCAGGACCTCTGGAAGAGCAGCCAGTACTCTTAACCACTGAGCCATCTCTGCAGCCCCCCACTTACTTCTTTTTTTTATGCCTACTTTAGAGCAGTTCTTTACATCAGAACAATGAACCTCCTTTCTCCTTTGAAAGCAGTTCCCTTCTTCCTTTAATATTCTTGTTCTAAAATTATATCATATTTCCATAATTTTAAATACCCTTTTTTTAAGTTGGTCATTCTTTTTTGTCTTATTTTTTACAGAATTTAGAAAACATTTCTCGGGGCTGGAGAGATGGCTCAGCGAGTAAGAACACTGACTGTTCTTCCAAAGGTCCTGAGTTCAAATCCCAGCAAGCACATGGTAGCTCACAACCACCTGTAATGAGATCTGGCGCCCTCTTCTGGTGTGTCTGAAGACAGCTACAATGTACTTACATATAATAATAAATAAATCTTAAAAAAAAAAAAGAAAACATTTCTCAATAAAATAGCTCCATATTTATAGAGATGTATTTTATTTTAAATTATTAGAGTAAGTGTGCACGTGTGAGCAGATGCCCGTGGACTGCAGAAGAGGGCCTCAGTCCCTGGAACACTAAGGTGGTAGTGTTGGAGTTGGAGCACTAAGAATGGAGTGAGTGAGACTTCTGAGTGCGTGCGAGAAAACTCCAAGAAAAGGAGACAGGAAGAGTATATGACCCCGCTTTCCTCAAAAATGCGACATTGATATTGGAGAGTGTTCTTGTGTTCCTCCTAGGTATAACAGACAAAGTGAGTTTATTTAAGATTATTCATTACAACTGTCTACTGTTCTTTGTTTATGTGTTTACAGAAAAACGTTTTTGCCCTGAGTGGCTTGCTCATGTGATTATACAATTTACTCATGTGCCTCCTCTTAACCCTCAGAGTAAAAATTGTCTGATGCTCTGAATAAAGCTGGCTATTGCCTGAGACTTTAGCCTCCATTCCTGCAGCTGAAGCAGCTCCATACCCCACACATGGCAGTAAAACAAAAATATATTCTGATAATATTTTTGTGTTTTTCAAAGAAACCAAAACTCCAAAATTGTCATTACATTCTAGCTACATTATGAACTAGGAAATAATTGGAATAATTTAACTTATTCATCTTCTGGGTCATTCTATTTTTGCATATACAATATAAAAATGTAAGCACATGTAGATAATCCTTATATTCATATAGCCATATAGAGAGAGGAATTTAAACACAAACACTACCATTTATCTTTAAAAACTATTTTATCATCCTATTTGTATTGGTGTTTTGTCTGCTTGTATGGCTGTACACCACATGTGTGCCTGGTACTGGTAGAGGCCAGAAGTTGGCATAGGATTCTCTGAAACTATAGTTATAGACAGTTATGAGATACAATGTGGGTACTAGAAATCAAACCTAGGTCCTCTGGAAGAGCAGACAGCCTCTTATAACCTTTGAGTCATCTCTCTAGCCTCTTCCTTCCTTTCTTCCTTCCTTCCTTCCTTCCTCCCTCCCTGTCTGTCTGTCTTTCTGTCTTTCTCTCTCTCTCTTTCTTTCTTTCTTCCTTCCCTTCCTTCCTTCCTTCCTTTCTTCTTTCTCTCTCTCTCTTTCTTTCTTCCTTCCTTCCTTCCTTTCTTTCTTTCTTCCTTTCTTCTTTCTTTCTTTCTTTCTTTTCTGATACAGGGTTTTTCTGTATAGCCCTGGCTATCCTGGAACTTACTCTGTAGACCAGGCTTGTCTCTAACTCAGAAATCTGCCTGCCTCTGACTCCCAAATGCTGGGATTAAAGGCATGTGCCACCACCACCGGCTTCTTTCTGTCTTTCTTTTTTGTAGTATTAAATGATTCTTTTCCTCCAAAGTCTACTTTGCCTTTTTTTTTTTTTTTTTTTTTTTTTTTTTTCTTTTTGAGACAGAGTCTCACTGCATAAGTCTGCTAGCCTGGAACTCACTATGAGGCTGGACTTCAACTCAGCAGGATCTTGCCTCTGCCTCTCCAGTGGTAGGATTAAAAGTGAGTGTACTACTAGCGCAGCCAAAATCTGTACTTTTTAAAGACACGACTTTAATATTACCAGTGTAGAAAAGTTACAACTTCGTTAGCCATATCTGTAAGTAGGAATACGTTTTTAAATTGCAATTTTGTTTTCTTTTTAACTCCTATGCAGGCTAGGATTAGAAACTTGGGTGGGAGGAAAAAAACTTCTCATTTTAATTTATAGTTTTGGTTTTTTATAGTAGAGAAAGCCCACATATTCAGGTAATGGTTCTCATACCTTGACAATTGTAAGCTAAAATCTATCTTTAAAATGTAAGATACATTTTAAATGGGCCCAATCTCATCTGATCTTGGAAGCTAAGCAGGGTCTAGCTTAGTTAGTGCTTGGATGAAATTCCATCTGGATGAAATTTTCTTTTTTTTTTTTTTTAAAGTAAGATATTAGCAATAATTTATTTTGAGTAACATTGTTTAAAGAATGTAGTTTACAACCAGGTTTAAAATGTAATGAATCTTCTGTTGTAAATAAAGTTGTCATAAAGTGGATTTCTGAGGGATGGTGTTTGGATTGACTGTGAAACACCTAGACTGGAAACATCAGGCCATGTCATTTTATTATTTTGATCCTAAGTGAATGGTATTTATTTTCTTTCTTTCTTTTTATTTCTTTTTATTTTTTAATTCATTTTACATATATTCCTATCATAGCCCCCATCCCTTCTCTCTTCTCAGTCCCACCCTTACAAATCCCTTCCCCCACTGGCCCTCCTTATCTCCTCAGAGAAGGGGAGCCCCACTTGGTACCACCTCACCCTGGGGCATCTAGTCCTAGTAGGACTAGGTGCATCCTCTCCCACTGAGGCCCAACCAAGCAGTTCAGTTAGAAGGGGATCCAATGGCAGGGAACAGAGACAGAAACAACCCCTGCTCTACTTATTAGGGATCCCACGTGAAGACCAATCTGCATATTTGCTATAAATGTGTAGGGGGTCTAGGTCCAGCTCCTGCGTGCCCCCAGGTTGGTGGCCTAGGCTCTGTGAGTCCACATGATCCCAGGTTAGTTGACTCTGTGGGTCTTCTTGTGGTGTCCTTGACCCCTCCGACTTGCTCACTTCCATCCCCTACTCTTCCACAAGACTCCTCAGGTTTCTCCTGATGTTTGGCTGTGGGTCTTTGCATCTGCCTCCATCCATTGCTGGATGAAGCCTCCAGCTAATCCCTCTCTCCCCAACCCCTCAGATTTGCATTCTCACTTCCAGCTCTCTCCAGCCCCCTTTCTTCCCACACCTGATCGACATCCCCTTTCTCCTTCCAGCTCCTCTCCTACCCAGTTCCCTCTCTCCGTCCACCTCCAATGACTGTTCAGTTTTCCCTGAATAAGCTCCCTTGGGACCTTATTACCCAGTTTCTTTAGGTCTGCAGATTGTAACATGGTTGTACTGCACTTTATGGCTAATGTCCACTTATAAGTGAGTACATACTATTCATGTCTTTCTGGCTCTGGGTTACCTCACTCAGAATGATATTCTCAAGTTCTGTCCATCTGCTTGCAAAATTCATAGTGTCTTTGTTTTAATAGCCGATTAGTGTTCCATTGTGTAGATAAATGTACCACATTTTCTTTATTCATTCTTCAGTTGAGGGACATTTAGGTTATTTCTAGTTTATGGCTATTATAAATAAATAAGGCTCCTATGAACATATTTGAGCAAGTGTCCCCGTGGTATAGTGAAGCATCTTTTGGGTCTATGCCCAGGAGTGGTATAGCTGGGTTTTGAGGTAGCATTATTCCCAGTTTTCTCAGAAACCACCAGATTGATTTCCAGTTTGCTCTCTCACCAGCAATGGAGGAGCGTTCCCCTTGCTCCACATCCTCACCAGCATGTGCTGTCTCCTGAGTTTTTCATCTTAGCCATTCTGATGGGTGTAAGATGGTTTGAGTGCTTCTTGGCCGTTCGAGATTCCTCTGTTGATAGTTCTCTGTTTAGCTCCGTAGCTCATTTTTTAATTAGGTTATTTGAAGTACTTATTTTCTTTGACAAGATGTCCTAGGAAACATACTGTGTCTCTCTTTGCCTTCTCAGTGGTTGCTGATGTTTCCTGGCCCCTTCAAAAGGAAAAACAAACCTGAAGTGGGGGCTGGGGAGGAGATACGGAACCTGTTTTCTATAAAATGTCTCCCCAATTCTTCCTCCTTTTTGTCCTGTCTCATTTATTTTTTCCTTTTTCACACTGAAACAATGCCTTACCTCTGTATAAAACTAGTTCATAATCTCACACCCTCCACTGCTTTTTCTTAAAAAGCTTTGTTTTAAAAACATATCCTCATCCATTATCCTTTTAACATCTTCCACGCAAACATCATGGAGTGACACTCGGGCTTCTGGAAGATATTCCAGTTCTACCACACATTGCCTGGGCATTCTTAATTTTGCATCTTCATTTCTTTAAAGTTAGGACTATATGGATGGCACGCCCAAGGTCTGCCGCTAATTCTGATGGAGCCTCTGATACTAACAGAGGGGGGGGAGGAGGGAGGGGGGAGGGTGAGCCTCTGCCAGGTGCAGCTTGTGTGCAGATGCATTTCCTGCTGTCCTAATGCCTCCGGAGGAGGTTTTGGTTCAAAGGTGCTGATCTCAAATTACAGTTCCTTTCTCAGCCTTTGTTTTGCAAGTTCTAGTAAGCAGGACCCCTTAAATGAGCTCTGAGTCATTCAATGGATTTTCTAACCGAAAAGTCCTCTTTATTCTTCCTGTATAAGTCATAGTTCTCTAAAGAAACAGTACTGATAGAATGAACACACACACACATGATTAATTAGAGTGCCTCCCAGGCTATGATGCCCTCCCCCCCCACCCCCACACACACAAAAGAGTGGCTTATAGGCTATGGTGCCAGTTATGGTAACTGCTGAGTCACCTCTCTGAGCCTGTATCATAAGTCTTACTCAATTTTTATTTAAGAATGCTCCATGAGAAAGCAGGTGCACACTTCTAAATTTAGTTTATGGTGAATCACAGAGAATATATTCAAGTTCCTCAAAAGTGGTGAGAAGAGTGATTAAATGCCTCCTTGTCTTAGCCACTGTTCTCTTGCTGTGAAGAAACACCATGACCAAAGCAACTCTGTTGAGTGGTGGTTTCCTCCCATGCCCTTGTTCCCAGAAATAATGACTTTTGAGACTCAATTATGTATTACAAACACTTTGGCTGTAAGCTTGGGGTTTTTCTCCAACTACATCATAACTTATATTCTGTTTATTCTAATCTAAGTTATGCCATGTGGCTAGTTACAGTCTGTTCAGTTCTCATGTGTCTGTGCCTCCCCAACCCCACCCACACAAGTGGAGGCCTGGCTCTATACCAGAATCCTTTATGTCTACCTTCTGTTCTATCCTTTCTTATGGGCCATAGGTTTTTAAATGGACAGGTGGTGTATCCATACAGTACACAAGAGATTCTCTCTACGCAACTCTGGTTTTAGTAGGGCAGGAGGCTGCTGGAAATGGAACTCCAATCCTCTGGAAAAGTATCCAGTGCTCACAACCAGAACCATTGCTCCAGCCCGCCCAACAAGGCAGTTTTAAGGCAAGGTTTCTCTCTGTAGTCCTGGGTGGCCTGGAACTCACTCTGGAGACCAGTCTGGCCAGAAACTCAGAAATCCACCTGCCTCTGCCTTCTGAGTGCCGAGGTTAAAGGCATGTGTCACCACTGCCTAGCTTGAACCAGCTTCTTAAAGATTCCTCATTCAGAAAATATACTGAGTCTAACCAAATAGGTTCTCTCTGATAACCATCTGGAAATGCAGTATGGATTCAGAGAGAACAAGTGATATAAAGGTCACACATTGTTGACATCATTTTTATAGTTATGTATGGAGGAGTCACTCTTGATCATAGTTCCCAGATACCAAGAGAAATAGAACTTTTTTTCTTCAGCCTTTATAAGAATATGTAGTCTTGGGACAGCTAACATCATATTTTCTCTGGGGGATTAACTAATCATAATTTGTTATAAAAGTTGTTACAGTGACCCAGTGGACAAAAAGAAATTAGCTCAACTTATGAGGGCAAAGGTCGTCCTAGTCCCCTGATGCTTTACCAGATTCTTCCAGTCTGCTGTCAGAATTGCTGCATTAGAGAATCTTAGTAATGTGTGTGCACAGTTTAAGAGGATGCTGACCAAGACAAGCTGTGCATATGGAACTTGGAATATGGTGTCACAGTAAGTTCTTAGGAAACCTAGGTCTCTGATATCATGACGTTCATCCTCGTGAAATTGCATGTGGGCTCTTTCAGGAGTTGGTGACCTTTGAGGGTGTGTAGGAGTGGGTTCTGCTGGATCTATCGCAAAAGGAGCTTTACAAAGATGTTATGAAGGAAATATTGAGAAATGTGGTCTCCATAGGTAAAGGCATCATCATTCTCACAGTAGGTCATTCATCATTGCTGCTGCAGAAGCTGATATGGTAAAGAACCGGTTGGTTCTGTTTGCCTGGCAGGGAGACACCATGATCAGGAAGGTGGTTTTCCTAGAGTGAGGCTCATCTACTGTTCTTGGGGTGTGCTGACCCCTGAGATTTCCCCAAATGCAGAAAGCTTGAGTGCATGGTAGTGGGGGACTGTAAAAAGGGGAGAAAATGGGTAAATATGGGAGGCGGGCTTACTACATGAATTTAGTTGGACTTTACTAATGTTTGTAGTGTAATATCATGATTCATAATGATTTATCTTAATTTGTATTTTAGGAAACATAAGGAAACACCAAAAGATTGAAAATGAATACCAAAATTCTGGGAGAAAACTAAGGAAATCTAGGCTCCTCTAGGTTTATGGGGTCATAGGACATTTTACCAAGAGATTAGAGATACAAATATATCAAGCTTCAATCTGAGTTGATCTCAAGAAATTGCCTCCAAAATTGCTGATATGTTTCACGTCGTCAATGAGAACATCTCAGATATTCAAGTGTTGGAAACAATGAGAGTATCCCAATGCCAGGAGTGAAACTTAACCATACTTCACACGTACAAACTTTACACCATGTACATTATGGAAAATGAAGTGTGAGTGTATCTACCATCTCAGATAGGAGTTGCATATGAAACAAAAAACAGAGAACTCTTTTACACAGGAACTAATAGATGAGATAACATGCATAGGTGGGGGTGGGGTTGCACCTTTAATCTTAGCACTTGGGAGTCAAAAGCAGGTGGGTCTCTGATTTAGATGCCACTCAGCACTTCAAAGTGAGACTCTATCTCAAAAAAACCAAAAATACCTCAATATAGACATTTGTCTTAGACAGGGTTTCTATCACGGTGAAGAGACGCCATGACCACAGCAACTCTTATCAAGGAAAACATTTCATTGGAGCTGGCTTACAGGTTCAAAGATTTAGTCTGTTGTGGCATGGAAGCATGGTGGCAGGCAGGCAGATGTGGTGCTGGAGAGGGAGCTCAGAGTTATGCATCTGGATCTGCAGGCAAGGCAGCAGGAAGAGAGCGTGATATTAAGCCTGGTTTGACCATCTGACACTTTAAAGTCCACCCAGGGACACACTTCCTCCAACATGGCCATACCTCTAATATTGCCACTCCCTATGGCCATTTTTACTCAAACCACCACAACATTAAGTAGTTCAAAATACAACATGATTTTTGTCACCAGTATTGTGTATCCAATTTGTACACAATGTTAGAATTGAAATGTCTATTTAAATGTGACACACATTCAATGTTTGCCAAACATGGAAATAATATAACACAACTTGTCATTGTGGTATTTTTTTTTAAGATTTATTTATTTTTTATTTATATGAGTACACTGCAGCTATCTTCAGACACACCAGAAGATGGTATCAGATCCCATTACAGATGGTTGTGAGCCACCATGTGGTGGCTGGGAATTGAACTCAGGACCCCTGGAAGAGCAGTCAGTGCTCTTAACTGCTGAGCCATTTCTCCAGCCTGCTATTGTGTTTTTTTATACCATTATACCCTTGATCTTATTATAGCTGTCCTCAAATCATGCTGTATAACATCCAGTCAAAATATGTTCAAAATCATCATAATGTATAGAACCAATATTTCTACTAGTAAATCATTAATAATCATAAAATGAGCAATTCATGTTTTCATTTCTTACAGATGCCAACTTGTGGAGGAACTCCATGACTGTAAAGAGGGTCATGAGTGTGCAGAAATCTTCAAACTCTCTACAGAGGCCACTGCGAACCATAAATTTTATCCAGGAGTACATATATGTAAAAGAAATTGGTTTGTCAGTGTACTCATTGGCCATTTAGCTCTAAATGTGCGACTGAAACCTAGGCCAGGGCAGAAGTCAAATGAAGTTCAGGGACATGGGAAGGATGTACATAATAAGGCATCTGAGGACACCTCCAGCTCTCCCCCATCTCTTCGGAAACATCAAAGTCCTGAGCCTGCAGAGAAATCTGATAAAACTAAACAGCCTGATGAAGACTTCAGACTTGGTCAGAATCGTGAAAGGACTCCTGCTTAAGAAAAACACCAAAAATGTAAGCAGTGTGGGAAAACCTGTACTTCTCTCCGGTCCTTGAAGAGGTATAAACAATATTACCATACAAAAAAATGCTTCAAGTGTAAGCAGTGTGGGAAAGCCTTCCCTTTCCCCAGTGCCCTACAAGTCCATGAAAGGATCCACACTGGTGAGAAGCCCTATGCGCGTAAGCAGTGTGGGAGAACCTTTGCACATTCCAGTTCTCTTCTAAGACATGAAAGAATTCACACTGGCTCAAGTCCGCATGAGTGTAAACTGTGCAGGAAAACCTTTACTTGTTTGAATTCGCTTTTAAGGCATAAAATAATTCATACCGGTGAGAAGCCCTACGCGTGTAATCAGTGCGGGAAAGCTTTTTCTCCATCTGCTTCCCTTCAGAGATACACAAGACTCCACACTGGAGAGAAGCCCTATGTGTGTATGCAGTGTGGGAAGGGCTTCATTACCTCCACTTACCTGCAAGTCCATGAACGAACTCACACTGGGGAAAAACCATACGTGTGTAAGAAGTGCGGGAGCGCCTTCATGCTTTGGACTCAATTCCAAAAGCATGAAGTAGCTCACAGCGGTGTGAATCCCTTTGTTTGTAAGCAATGCGGGAAAGCTTTCACTCGTCTCAGCTCCCTACAAATCCATGAGAGAATTCACACTGCTGAGAAGCCCTACGTGTGTAAGCAGTGTGCAAAAGCCTTCATGTCTTTGGCGCAGTTAAGACGACACGACATCACTCACAGTGGCATCAAGCCCTACATGTGCAAACAATGTGGAAAGGGGTTTCTCTGCTCTGCTACCTTTCAGAGTCATGAGAAGATCCACAGTGGCAATAACGCATACGTGTGTTCACAATGTGAGAAAGTTGTGAGTTCTGAGAGTGCTTTGAGGAAACATAAAATGATTCACACTGGAGAGAAGCCTTGTGTCTGTAAGCAATGTGGCAAAACATTCATTCATTTAAGTTCTCTTCAGTATCATGCACTGATGCACAGCGGAGAGAAACCCCATGAATGTAAGAAATGTGGGAAAGGCTTTTGGTCTCTTAGTCACCTTAAAAAGCACGAGAGAACTCAACACTGAATAGAAACCATATGCGTGGAAGCAATATGGGAAAGCCATTCTCAGTGACTTAAATCCATAGGTTTGTTTGTAAGCAATGTTTACAGCCTTTAAATGGCTGCAGTGCTTTCACATAAACTCACTGGAGAAAAGGGGGACTTTTTTGCTACCAATGTGTGAAAGCCTCTTATAGGATTGATTTAAAAACAACAACAACAACAACCCATGAAATAGCCACAGTGGAGGGGAACCTTATAAAAAATAATATGGAAGCCAAGCAGTGGTGGTGCATGCCTTTAGTCCCAGTACTTGGGAGGTAGAGGCAGGTGAATTCCTGCGAGTTCAAGGCCAGCCTGGTCTACAGAGGGAGTTTTAAGGCAGCTGAGGCTGTCCTGTCTCAAAAGAGAGAAACTATGTCTTGAAAAAAGCCTAATTGATGAAGAAAGAGGAAGAGGAAGAAGAGGAGGAGGAAGAGGAGAAGGAGGAAGAGGAGGAGGAGGAGGAGGAGGAGGAGAAGAAGAAGAAGAAGAAATGGTTTTTATATTAAACGTTTTCTTCAGTTACATGAATAAACTCACAGTGGTGAAAAGGCATATGAGTGCAAGTGATGCTTAAACTTTTTGTAGTCCCAAATCATGGAAAAGGCATGGCATTGATTAGGTTGCAGAGAAACCGGGTGCACGTTTGCAATGTAGAAAGTCTTCACTTGTCTGCTTCCTCCAAATATGTATAAGGAGTCAACTCGAGGGGGCTGGAGAGATGCCTCAGTGGTTAAGAGCACTGACTGTTCTTATTAGAGGACCCAGGTGTGATTCCCAACACCCACATGGAAGGCCACAACTGCCCTAACTCCAGTTCCAAGAGACCTAGTGCCCTCTTCTGACCTCAGTGGTGTCTTCATGTACATGGCACACAGACATACATGCAGGCAAATTACCCCCCCCCCACACACACACACAATAAGAAATAAAATCATAGCCGAGAGAAACCCTTTGTGTGTAGGCAATATTGAAAAGCCTCGCATTAGCACAGTTAGTTTCACAAACACAAAAGAACCTGCCCTAGAGTAACCTTAAATACGGGATTTACTTAAAAAATCTTTTTAGACTATTTATTTCATGTGTCTAAAAAATCTTTTTAGACTATTTATTTCATGTATCTAAGTGTTTTGCCTGCATGTGTGAATGTGTGTCACATGTGTGCAGTACCTGCCCCACTCTAAAGAGTGCCTGGAGTTACAGATGGTTGTGAGCAGTCTTGTAGGTGAGGATCTGAACATAAGCCCTTTGTAAACACAGGGAGTGCTCTTAAAAACTGAGCCATCTCTCCTGCCCAGTAGGTCATTCTGGACGCTTATTTTGTTTTACAAAATAAGTGTAAGCCGAGTATGTGAGATAGGATGACAGCTTATACCCAAGGAATGGAGAATAGTAATCAGCATATTTGAAGAAAACAAAACAAAACAAAACAAAAAAACATCTTTAGGAAGAAAGTAAACTATAGTGAAATAATACTGTAAGGTTTCTTAAAGCAGCAATTTAGAGTTTAATGGGTAAACTCTTCTTGTATCAAATCTGGTACGTTTCTGTTTGCATTGTGAATTGTGTTAGATTCATTGTTGAACTGACATTTAATTGTAACATGCCAATATTCATAAATGCCTTTTTTCAAGCAATTGTGGCTAATTAAAAATGACTTTCTGAGAATACTGGAATTTTTGCACTGCTTTCCTGTGCCTGTGTCTGACCATTTTGTGTGTACTTTTACTCTTTTTATGAACAAAAAAATATTAAGTGTGTGTATGTAAGACCATGCGTTTGTATACATGGCGTGTGTGTCTGTGTGTGTGTCCGAGTTCATACTGCAGCTGGTGTGTAACAATAACAGTGAGTGGCTTGCTTTACTACTCTCTTCCTTGTTCTCTTGAGAAAGCGTCTCTCACTGAACCATGAGCTGAACTGGCAGCCAGCCAAACCTGGCCATCCACCGCTCTCAATTCCCCCATAGTTCTGGGTGTCTGACCAGGGTTGAAGCCATTCCCAGGTTCACATGAGTGCAAAGGATTCAAACTCAGGTCTTCATGCTTGCAGCGTGTTTTTACCCGGTGGGATGTCTTCTAACCACATTAAACCATTTTGTATTGCTTATGCTTTGTGTATGTTTATTTTTCTCTCTTTGGTGTTTATTTTCTAAAATTACTTTCTTGTATGTCGAGGATGTTTGGCTTTGATGTCAGTCTGTCACAGATTAGAAACACCTGAACGAGGAGCCTGAAGATCTCTTGATTTTCTCGTTGATATGGGAAGACCCACCCTATCATAGGTGGCACCTTCTGGTCCAGATAAAAAGGGTCTGGCAGCAGGGAGATCCTACTGCCTTTTGCTCAGTTGGCTATCTCTCTTGCCACCCAGTCAATCTGCCCTGTCGATACTGATGTTCACTTCACAGATATCAGACCTAGTGTTTCTAAACCTTCATTGTGGCTAGGGACCATTGGCTGTTCTGGGAACAGCAGGAAAGTTCTGGGCTCCCTGCACCAGATTGGAGCAGCTGAGGTCCCTCCATCCACCCAGCAGCCTTGTCACGCACTCACCAACCCTCACACTCACTTGCCCACCCACTCACCCTGAGTGACGAAGCTCCAGCCTTAAGGACTTATTAATGTCCAGTTCTCAGCTCTCAGGTCTTTCTAATTTTTTCAGTCCTTTAAAGTACTTAATAAATTCCATTCCTCTACAGAAGCCTGATAGGTACAGCGTCCTTCCCTTTAAGTTTGAACTATTTAAAAAACTGCTTTTAGAAGAGAGAAAAATGTTAACTTTTTAAAAGTACTAAGCGATGTTTATGTATTATTCATAAATCAGATTGTGTTTCTATGCTTATTTGGTTTGTGTCGTATGGTAAATGAAGGCCTCCTCTCTCACAGAGATCCACCTGTATCTGCATCCTGAAGGCTGGAGCCACCACAGCTTACCCAGTGAGTTGTTTTTAACAATGCCACATTGAGGTAGACTCCTGATTGTCAAAGCTGCTCATTGCTGGAAGGAAAGCTCAATGCAGAGGACAAACTTTGGCTTGAGGGTACAGGGTAAGGTTGAAAGTGATGGGTATCATTGTCCAATAATGAGGTGAGTGGCTCGATGACCCCAGAAGTAAGGTGTTAGCATTAGGAATTGTCTTAGTCACTGTCCCAGTGCTGTGAAGGGACATCATGACCAAAGTCCTCCTCCTTCTCCTTCTCCTTCTCCTCCTCCTCCTCCTCCTCCTCCTCGTTTGTTTTTTTGAGACAGGGGTTCTTTGTGTAGCCCTAGGGGTTCTTTGTGTAGCCCTGGCTGTGCTGGAACTCACTCTGTAGATCAGGCTGGCCTTGAACTCAGAGCTCCACTTGCCTCTGCTTCCAAGGGCTGGGATCAAAAGCACATACTACCAATGCCTGACATCCAAGCGGTGGTCTTTTGAGGTTCACGAAGTTTCCTGGCACAATATTAAAAACTTCCATTGAAACCACATAGGGCATAGAGGAGAAACCTGAACGACTTCAATCAATTCCATCTCAGTGAACACAACACATGAGAGATCCTGTGGTGACTGACAGGAGCCCAGGTTACTCAAGTCCACCTGCATCACTGAAAAGCCAACCCCAGCATAGGGAATGGTTCTTTAGAGCTTCGTCGCTGCTGTTCCCTGTACAACTTCCAAGTTTCTCAGTGCCAGAATCTCCTTTCCCTAACAGTTGCTTCTCGTGAACTCTGTAATTCTCTGACTTTCCTGGGCCTTGTGTCATGAGACCAACTCCCATGAATCTTCCTTCCGTCTCTCGGGAAGGAATGTTTCAATTTGGGAGGAATAACCACACAAGACTCCAGGCCCTTTTCATACCCTTGTTTGTTTGGTCGCTCTGGCTGTCCTACTCAGTCTGTAGACCAGGCTGGCCTTGAATTCACAGAGATCCGCCACCTCTACCTTCCAAGTGCTGGGATTGAAGGCAGGCACCACTATGTTCAGCTATGCTTTTCTATTCCTTCTGTACCTTCTCCTGTGATGTTCACTGATTGGTGTGTAATGGTGGAGGTGGGGATGCAGACGTCTGATTGTTATCCTTCATGTACGGCTATGTGCATATGCACAGAGACACACAGATGCATACACGTAGTTAAAAATAAAATCTTAAGAACAGAAAGCAATGTTGAGTGCAGCAGCGTGAAAGGAGACAGTTCCTAATCCACCACTCTCAACCACAATCAGCTCTCCTTGGGCCGTGGAGCTCATTCATCTTTAGGTGCTGTAGCAGCAAAGGGCTTGCTGCATATGACCCTACCACCGATGGTCTTGGCGGGGCCAGCTTGTGTTTCTTGGCAAAGAATGGGCCCAAGATGTTAGGCAGGGCCATGCCATTTTGTAAAGAACCTTGATTTTGGTTGAACAGGAACAATTTCTGGAACGACAGTAGCCTCATTTCAAGTCCTTGAAGCAATTCATTTCTTCTTCTAGATTACTGCTGTTCCTGCTCCAGGATTATGGAGTCTTTATCCCAGATAATGGCTAACCAGGGATAAATCTAACCTAACATTGTTTAACTGACTGCTCACTGCCTCCCTCTTGCACAGGGCAACCGCAGGCCTAAAATGGAGCCTTCAAATGTTCTTCTCCACTGTTTCTTTTTTGTCCTATAACAACTGCAGTGTTGGCAGATAGAAAAGCTTTGATTCTTACAGAGACTCCTTTTGTAGGCTTTTTCCCAAATAAAGGCCTTCCCTGTCCCAAGTCGCTCATTCCCTTGTCTTTCCTACTCAATAGACATTCATAAGGGGGCACAGAGTCATGCCCTAGCCTTCCAGTTACCTGCTAGAGCTGGCTATCTGGTTTGAACTGGCCCCTGGTCAGCAATATGTCCCTTCTCTTTCCACAACCACTGTTACTGAATGGTATCTTCCCACATTTGACTTTGAGTGACCAGGATAGTCCCCTTTGTTTGTTTTGCTCATCTCTCAATGTCCCTACTTTGCTTGGTTTCACATTTTAGGAATAGTTTGTTCAAATGATTCATATATTTCCTACTTCATAATATGTCTGTCACACCAGGCACTTCAGTCCTAGACCTGACTGTATCAACCTCGTTGTTAGTTCTCATATGAACACAGTCCTACTTTGGCCAAGTGAACCAGCCACCATATACCACCTGTGATGGCTATTCTTGGTTGTATAACTTGACTACATCTGGAATTAACTAAAAGCTCAAAATGGAGGACACATTTGTGGGGGGGGGTTGCTTAATTTGAAGTAAGAGGCTCCACTTCTAATCCAGGTTTTTGATGTAGAAGTACAAGCCTTAAATTCAGATTTTTTTTTGAGCTTGGAAAACCCACCTCTAATCTGGACCACACCTTCTTCTGGACACAGAAGGATGCTTCTGCTCCTTGCCTGCTTGCTCTCACCTTACTTGCACATCCATTCCTTCACTGGCGTTAGAGCTTACCTCTTCGGGATTCCAATTGTACACTGGAAGACCAGCTGAGTCATTCAGCCTTGTGGACCGAGCAACTACTAGATTCTTGGACTTTCTGTTCACAGCCAGTCATGGTTGGATTAGCTCGAATGTAGCCTTTAAGTCATTCTAATACATCCCCTTTCTATATATTTCTAGAATCTAGACTAATACAGACTTTGGTACCAGAAGTGGTTCTAGAGCACCAGAACTATAAGGATGAATCTGTTATGTTTCTGAAAGAGGCTTTTCAATTCGCCAACACCCACAGTTACTGAAGCCTTCCTCTTAGTGAAGCCTTTGCTGGGAGCTTAGAGAAGACTAAAAGCTCATACAGTGAACTACTTTACAAACCCAAGGAGATAAATGCATTTGATTATCCCTATTCACCAATTGTGAGTGACAATGGGTTTGCTGATTCTGTTTATGAAACGCTGGACAGTTTGGGGAAAAGTAAGGAAAATGATGATGCTGGTCTGGTCGGTTGCTCTCAGCATCTCTGGATAAATTGACAAAGGATAGGGATGAACTCAGTGATGTGCATAAACACTCTAAAGTTTCCTAAGTGTCTCATAGAAGAGAGTCTTCTCTCCAGCAGACACAGAGCCCAAGTATACCTTTATAGTTTTTCCTCAAGGATATATTAAATCTTCAGTCCTGGGCCAAAAGTGCAGGAGATAGCAACCATTTTGGACTTACTGGTAACACATATGCACGTCAGAGGATGGGAAATAAATCCAACCAAAATTCAAGGGCCTTCTACCTCTGAAATTCTTAGGAGTCCAGTGGTGTAGGACATGCAGAAATATTCCTTCAGGCCAAAGGAACTGTTGACTGAAAATTATCATGCTAGTGATGAGGGGCCTCTTTATAAGTTGTCAGCCCCAAATGCCACAGGATTTACTTTCTCTGTTAATGTCCTTAACTTGTGTTTATGTCCTGTTGGAATTTGTGAATGGGCATTTGTGGTCTCTTTGTGTGTGCATGCATGCATATGTGTGTGTGTGTGTGTGTGTGTGTGTGTGTGTGTGTGTGTGCTTATTATGTGGATTTCATTGTCTAAGATTTCATCTAATTCACTTGAATTGGAGGCCACTACTATGGGATTAGTAATTTTTAGTGGAATTGTGTTTTCTTGATTTTAATGTTTATTATAATTTTTCAGTAAAGCTTCTTTATTTGGGGTTAAATCACTGATTATTTGTTGTTGTTTTTAAATCATATTGCTCTTTTCAAATGAAACTGATTGCAATTTTCAGATTGTAGTAGGGTTGAAGTTTTGGTTAATTCTGCTCCATAATGCTTGCCCCATCAGTTTAAAAGGGAAATAATGTCTGTAAAAATAATCATTATCCATGGGTAGGCTTACTGTAAAAATACATTTAAAAACCACAAATTATCATCCCTCAAATACCAATCATTTTAGAAAATAGAGGAGTATTATGACTTCTTTTTGCACACGTGTATCAGTTACATTAGTTATGAATAGAAAGGAAAAGAAAAATAAAGCTGGTGATTATTCCCGTGTTGATGGCAAACAGTAGGCAAGGAAAAAGTAAATATAAGGGGGCAGTAGGAACATGAGAGTGGAGAGGAGGTAAGCTTGTTTAAAAGTACTGCATTGTAGCTAGATAACCTAAAGCAGTCCCAGCCATTAGGAGGCCAAGACCAGAAACCCTGAACAACAGGCCAGTCTGTGTTCCTTGGGGAAATCTCTGAAAGGGAAAATAATACAGAAAGGATAGGGAAAAGAACTAGAGAGAAAAGAGGCAAAAAGAGAAGACAGAGAAGGACACAGTTGGCCTGCTAATTTGTCAGTAAATATTAAAGATAGTTTTTATAAATGCAAAGGAGAGAGAACTGGGTGGGAGTCTGAAGAGTTGGGGGCTGGAAAGCTAACTCTGTGGTTTAGAGCGCATATTGTTTTTGTAAAGTACCCAAAGTCTGTACCAGGACCCTTGTTCTGCAGCTTATAGTTGCTTTTAAGTCCATGTCTGCGGATGCAGTGCCCTCTTCTGGCCTCCGTGAGCACTTGTACATGCGGGACTTGCACACAGACACACAAATATATTTTTAAAAAATTAATAAATTCTTAAACAAAACCTGTAGATACTATTTAGTCATCTTGCTGGCTGCAGCCTCAAGTCCTTCAGCTTTCCTATTTTCGCTCCTGTCTTTCTAAAAGATCACTTAAAATACCTGTCTGCCAGTTCCCTGACATTGTTCTAAGCTTGCACCTTCTTCACCTGGCTCACAGTAGGGATCTCTTATCTGCCCATTGCTTTTCCCCTGGCCTCTTACAACGCTTCTAGCACCCAAAGCAGCCTTCAATTCCAATCTTCTCTCTTCAAGGCTTCCTTTCTAATTTCTACCATTTCTCTGGGAACTTAGTCCTACCTCCCCAGTCAGGCTGGTCCTCCTGATAACAGGAATGTTTGCCCTGGAAGTCACCTATGGGGCATTCCAGGTTTATGTGTTCAGAGTCCTGGAGCTCCACTGCGACCTGCACAAACCTGCACTTCCTGAAGAATCTTTGGAATGCTTCGAATCTTAAGAATGGTTCTGTGTCCCTCCATTCCCAAAATGTTTTGCTCTAGAAATGACTCTGTGAGAGCAATAGCGGCGGTTGGGATGGGTTCATGAGAGACTTTCAAAAGAGTAAACAGAATGGGTAAGTCCCCAGCCACAGAGACCTTGGTGACCACCATCGATCGCAAAATGAGAGAGAGCATTAGAAGCTCAAATAGGTATAATTCACACCAGACATTCTTTTCTATGCCATTTCACTTATGAAAATAGAATTTAGCTGAATCTTAGCCTTTTTAAAGAATAGACTTCTACCTATTTTTAATTCCACGTAAAATATAGAGTATTCATCCCTTTCACACGTAACGCCAGAAGTAGAGTTTGGGAATCTCACGGCCAGATTAGACCCCAAGTATCAAGGCTTGTGTTCGGATTAGAAATTTGGCGCCACAGTAGACTCTAGAGGATGCTTTTTCTGTCACTTAAGGATTAGGAGGCGTGCACGTGACTCACTGGCCAGTAAGAAAAGTTGCTTGGCTGCATAAACCGTCCAATGAGGTTTTCAGATGTTGGGAGAGGGCGGGCACAGAAGCGGAGGATGCCACTTCCCGTCCAGCCATTTTAGGCGTTTGTGTCTTCTGTGGAGAGAGACCCGCAGGTTGTTTCCCCAGTGTGTGTGGTCCATCCACTTACCGCAAGAGCTGCCGGGGAACAGCAGGGCACCTGGTGATTGGAAATGGTGCGTGCGGCCGGGCGTCCCGGGCGTGGGGAGGAGGCTGCAGGAAGCGGAGGCGGCAGTGGAGACGCGGCCTTCTAGGGCAGCTGAGTCTGCGTCTCTTCTGGCTCCGCTGGGCCGCGCTGCCCCGGTCCCTCTGGGTGGAGCTGGGCCAGCAGGCAGAGCTGCGGTCCTGTCCTTTGCTCAGAGCTTAGTGCTGCGGCCATGGCCTCCCTAGGCATCCGGGCACCCGCAGCGTCGCGGCTCCGCAGCCTGGGCGGTGGCGGCAGCGTCGTGGTGAGACTCGGGACCCTGGAATTCGTGTGTGTGTGTGTGTGTTGGGGGGGGGGGCAGGGAAACCCCAGGGTGTGGTGACCTTGTGTCCTGGGCGTGTTGTCATAAACAGGGGGACAAGTTTGTGTGTTTCCAATGCCAGAATTTATCGAATAATTAATAATTCACAAGTCATGTGTATTTCGTTAATAATTAGTCAAGTATTCCCGATTTTGCTAACTAGCCGTTGGCAATCGCAGGTTTTTATATAACAATCTAAATACTAACATTAGCTGGCAGATCACATATGAACATTTCACACAAAAACATGCAAATGTGCAGATCACGGAATGACTAAGAGCTAAAGTGGTTGAGTTTAGAGTCTCCTGAAGTAGGAGGCATTGAGCTGAGACGGGTGCAAAGAAGAATCTGAAGGGGACCAGAAGTGATGTGCCAGCAGTGTAGGCACGGACATGTCAAGAATACGTGCACCAAACATGCAGTAAGTCAATTTGAAGTTGGCGAATGTCCTGGGCAGGAGAAACCGCACTGGACATGGAGTCCAAGGACTGGCTCAGTTCTTCCCAGTGGATCAGTCTGCCTGCCAGTTGCCTGCCATCTTTAGGTCTTGGGGATGCTCCTTCGTGGTGCCAGGTGAGGGGATTATGTGTTGTATGCTTTGTGTGGTGTTTCTAATACAATGTGGTATATTACCAGTTGTTGATACTGTCAGTTTGTCCCTCCTAGTGTTCTAGCAGATAGTAGGGTTTTTTTTTTGTTTTGTTTGTTTTTTTGTTTTTGTTTTTTGCTTGTGTAAACAAGTTGTACTGCCCTTCTTTTTTGGGGCTGTTGGGGGAGGACTCTTAAACTTAGAATTACTGGTTGAGGTTGTTGCTTAATAAGATGGAGTCGTTCTAGGCTTGACACTGTTGGAAAGCAGGTATTCCCTACGGTATCACTGAGTATCACTGAGCAGTCTGCCCTGGCTTCCTCTGTCTTTGTACCTTCTTCTGATATTCCCGAACTCATTGGAAAGAAGTATCCATATACATGCACGTAGGGCTGGAGGTGGGCTCTGTCATAATTGCTACTGCCCTCAGATGTTTCAAGACATAGAGCTTTGTTTTTAAATTTTATATTTTTAATTATTGTGTATATGCGTGGTATGTGTGTTTCTTGCGTGCTACAGCTTGCATGTTAAGAGGTCAGAGAAGAATTTCATGAACTATATAGTCTCTCCTTTACATGGGTTCCTAGGAATTGAACTCATGACACTAGGCTTCTGCAGCCACATGTCATTACCTGCTGAGTCATTTTTCCATTCTCTATACATTATTTTAAAAGGCAGAGCCCTGATAGAGGTAGGCCTTACTGTATGTGAGTGCAATATTGGGTTAGAAAACCCTAAGTATTAGGTTATAAAGTTCCCAATGGTTACCCTGAACAGGGCTTTTCTAACTCTTAAGGAGGACAAGAGTAAGCAAGTATGTACAGAAGTTAACAGAAGGCCTAGAGCCTGGGGTGGTTTATTAAGGTGGTACACTCAGTTCTTATTAGAGCTCTCAGTTTTTTTCCTATACAAGCTGGCCGCTTTGTCTAGGCCATTTAGCAGCTTCTGGCATCCTCCTGGGATATACACATTCATTAGTCACTTGAGGGCTAGGTGCAAGGCTGCTGCCAATGATTGCCAGTGGGCCTGGACTCAGGTCCACCACCCCACTCACCTTGTTAAATATGTTAGAATCCAGCTACCGGTTAGGAAGTAACATCTCTGGCGCCTCCCCCCTCAAGATACTGGCATCCACCTTACTGAGATATTTTCAGAGTTGCTCGCTAACAGACTTCCAGGAGAATAAAAGGTGTCTGGAGAAGTGAGTTTACATTCAAGTGAGTACTAGTGGCCACATCCCCTGCTCCCCACCCTCTTCACTCTCCTGCCTCCTGCCTGGTAATCTGAGAGCCTGCTCCTAGCCTGGATCCTGCTTTGAAACTAATTCCATCTCCAGGAAGCTGTAAGAGCCCCTCTTCCAGGCAGATCCACATTCCTCTCTTTAGAGCTAAGGCCACACTGCTGCCTGCTCACCTGCTTCACAGAATCTCATGGAAACATTCCCAATAAGAACATTTGGGCCATCTTACAGAGGAAGGACTGAGATAATGATCAGCTGAGAAACAGTCCAAGACTGTTTCTGTGGGCATCTTGGGTTTTGTCTTAATCCTTTCTCATTTCTGTTATTACTGGGGTTTTTTGGGGGGATTTTTTTGGTTTGTTTTTTTTTTGTTTGTTTGTTTTGTTTTTAATAGAAGTATGTGCCAGATCCCAAAAGTCAGATCTGGTATGATCAGACCCTTTCATTTGTTCTCTGGAAAAGCTAGAGTGATTGATAGAACGCTGTTCTTCTGCTTTCATTACTGTGCCTCTAATTGGCCGTTTGGGATTGCTGGCCAGTCTATCATGATGGCCAGAATCAGGATGTTGAGTTTTAAATTTTTGAGTTACTTATGAACTAGGAAATATTTGGACTAATTCACCTGGCTTAATTTGTGTGAACACTTATTATCAGCCAATTTGTTGTCATACAACAATATGAAAATGTAAACATGTGTGGATACTATCCTCATCTAGCATACAGCTTTAAATAGAAAATGTTACAGCATTTATTTCTAGTTATCCTTTGTCAGCCATTAGCTAAACTGCTAATTTAATGACTTTTATTTTTATTTATTCGTGTGTGTGTGTGTGTGTGTGTGTGTGTGTGTGTGTGTGTGTGCAAGCATGTCCAGATGCCCAAGAAGGCCAGAAAGGGTATCAGAATTTTCTGGAGCTAAGGTAACAGGTGGTTGGGAGCTGCCTGGCTTGGGTGTTGGGAACCAGGCAAAGGTCCTTTGAAAGAGCATGAAGGACTCTTAAGAGCTCAGCCAACTCTTAAGTAGCTGTGTGTCTTTTCTTTTTTCTTTTTTTCTTTTTTATTATATGTAAGTACACTCTAGCTGTCTTCAGACACACCAGAAGAGAGCATCAGATCCCATCACAGATGGCTGTGAGCCACCATGTGGTTACTGGGACCTGAACTCAGACCTTCAGAAGAGCAGTCGGTGGCCCTCACCCACTGAGCCATCTCTCCAGCCCCTCTTTTTTCTTTTTGTATCTTTTCTATCATTAAATAATCTTCCCCAAATCTGTACTTTTATAAATATGGCTTTAAATTTAAACAACATAGAAAATTTAAGACCTTTGAAAAATGTATATTTGTTTTTTCTTTGAAAATGTCTTGCCATGCACTCAGTGTATCTGGATGAAGTTGGCCCTGTAACCCGGTCCTCCCAGTCTCCTCCCAGCCCTATGCACTCTATTTGCCTCCCAACTTCATGCACTCTTTCTGAGACCCACCGAGTCTAAGTAGTGTTTCCAGTATGTTCGTGGGTGTCAGGTCATCTACAGCATCAGCAACCTAGCAGGAGCAGCATTTCTTTTTTTTTTTTTTTAACTTTTATTATATTATGATGAGAAAAGTTACATTATTTCAGTTTATCTGAATTTGTTAACATTTAAAAACATAAATTAAGTAAATAGAATTGAATCACATTCTTGTTTTCCTTTTGTACCCTAACTCCTCCCAGAGACCCCCCTTCAATACCTACAATATCTTT
>NW_022196910.1:4324045-4325826 GCF_008632895.1 Mastomys coucha | reverse complement strand
TTTTGGTTTTTTGAGATGGGGTTTCACTGTGTAGCCCTGGCTATCCTGGAACTCACTCTGTAGACCAGGCTGGCCTCGAACGCAGAAATAAGCCTGCCTCTGCCTCCCGAGTGCTGGGATTAAAGGTGTGCGCCACCATTGCCTGACATCTTTTGCTGTTTTTAAGCAAGCCACCATAGCTGCTCTGAGTTGGTGGATGCAGCTGCCCTGTGGTGTCTGGAAAACATGACTTCCCGTAGTCCTCCCTGACCTCTGACTCCTACAGTGTTTCCTCTCCTTCCGTAATGATTCTTGAGCCTCGCGGGGAACCGGATGTAATACAGATGTCTCATTTAGAGCTGAGCTCTCCACAGTCACTTATCTCTGCATTTTGATCAATTATGGGTGTCTGTGTTAACTTCAAGAAGAGGGAGGCTTCATTGATTACTGTGGAAAGCTACGCTAATCTATTGGTTGGTATTACTAGAAGTATTTAGAAAAAGTTTTAGCAGAATAGTAGTAGCATTAAGTTCTCCCCTAAGGCCTGTGACCTAGCCAGCTGTTGGTTTTTGGTCCAGTTAACAGTACTAGCTATGGATTCCATCTTGTAGAGCAGGCTGTGAATTCAATCAGAGAGTGATTGGTTGTCACCATTACATTGGCGCCACACTTGGGCTAGCGGGTGTGTCTTGCTAGGCAAGTCATTATATTATAGGTTGGAGTGTTCACAGCTATGTAAGACTTTGCCCCAGCAACCTACCCAGTACCTTTGGTATTGTGAAAGCTAGCCAGCAGGGATGAGGATTCCATGTAAGTACCAACGTCGTGTCTTGTGACTCAAGTCTGAGGTGTGTTCAGCAGTAGGGTCTTGCCATCAAGTTCTGCTAGGTAGCCATGGTGATACCCTGTATTGTAAAACTTAAGTCTTGACAACACAGAGTATCCCCTGATCTCTAAGCAGGCAGCAATACATTGGTTTTAAAATAAATGTTCTGTTTTTATGCTCCTACACTGGCTGTGGCAAGAAACTTGGAAAAAACTACTGGTTTTGTTTGTATCACAGAGGAGAGAAAACAAGTATGCAAGTGATTGTATGCTTAAGCAATTATATGTTAGAATTTATCTGAAAAAAATGCAAGATGTACTATTTTTACTCTTTACTAAGGCATGGTCCATTCTGAGATTCCATAGAGAGGACACTTAGCTATCTGCTGGAGTTAGCTATACACTGGTTGATGTGGCTGCATCTTCTGAAAAGGCATTTAAACTTGAACCTATTAGACACATTTTGGGTAAAACCAATATAAAGACAATATATCAAGCAATATCAAGGAAATGCACCAAGAGACATTTTAAAACTTAGATATTAGCACATAAAGATTATTGGAGAAGGAGATATTTAGGGAATAAGATAGTATGCATGCCTTCTCAAGGGAGAGTCTCAGTAAGTGTCTTTACAGTGGGTATGTATAAGATCTTCCAAGTTAGCTTTCAAGTTAAACTTCTAAGTATTAGGAAGATTTTTATTCTCTACCAACTTTAAAAAAAGTAAGTTTAATGTTATATGTATGGGTGCTTTTCTGGCATATATGTGCATCTACCACATGTGTATATTCGATCCCCTAGAACTTAGAGTTATGGACAGTTGTTAGCCACTGTAGGGGTGCTGGGAATCAAACCCAGATCCTCTTGAAGAGCAGCCAGTGTTCTTAACTGCTGAGCACCCCCTCCCAATTTTCTAAAACATTGCTCAAAGAATATAGTTTACAACAAGGTTAAAAATACAAAGAAGTTTCTTTCTT
>NW_022196910.1:4298353-4324035 GCF_008632895.1 Mastomys coucha | reverse complement strand
CTCGAACTCAGAAATCCGCCTGCCTCTGCCTCCCAAGCGCTGGGATTAAAGTCCTGCGCCACCGCCGCCCGGCTCAGGTTTTCTGTGTCATTAAAGTAAGGCCTTGCTGCTGTGCTTGGCCAGGCTGTGTCGTTTGGGTTTTTTGTTGTTTTTTCATTTGCTTTTTTCCTGTTTGAGTATATGTGTTATGTGTTATGACGTGTGTGGAACTCAGAAAACCACTTCAGTTCTCTTCTTCCACCGTGTGGACTCTGGGGTCAAGTTCAAGTTGTCAGGTATGCAGAAGACACCTTTACCACCGATTCACCCATTTGGCCTACTGTATTCTTGGGTTTGTTTATTAGTTTGGTTGTTTGGTTTTTGGTTTGTTGTTGTGGGGAAGCAGTTGTTTTGTGTGTGTTCCAAAAGTCTTGCTTCAGTCTTATTTGTAACATGTAACCCAGAGTAGTCATGAACCTTACATTTTCCTGCCTCAGTTTCCCAAATGCTGGGATAATTTTTGTCCATTATTTTAGTCAGGCTGACTGACTTTTAAGACTGAATATTTGGTTATTGTCCATGGAGTAGAGGAAAATATACTGCATATTCCAGGGTTGTGCCAGTTTATCTTTGCCTTTGGTGAGTTTTGTCTCTGATATGGAATCTCTATTCAACAGTCAGGTGTTGTTTCAAAACTGCTGAGTAAAGACTGATTGCCTCATGTCTGTGTTCATACCTTAGTGCTGTGATTATTGTAGCATTAGTCTTCTGTTTATGTTAGGCAAACTTTTATTTTCTTAAATAAGAAGTAACTGGTTGATATTTATTTCAACTACTATATTTGGTAAAATAGATTTTATTGTATTCATTCTTTTTCCTATAGTGTTGATTAAATAAAAATCTGACAAGTTTAGTGAGAAAGGGTTTGTTCTGGCTCACATGTTAGAGTACAGTCTACCATGCATGGTAGGGCACTCAGGGCAACAGGCACATGAGGTAGATGCCCGTATCATCTATAGTCAGGAGACAGAACACCGTCTTCATTTTGTATAGTCCATATCCTCTGCCTAAGGAATGATCCTATGATAATCACCATGAGTGTGCCTACACCAACTAATGTAGTCAATATGATCTCTCAGAGACTGTCTCCAAGGCTAACCTCAGTCTAAATAACCCCTCATAAGTGCACATGGAGATGTGTCTTTTAGGTGATTCTAGAGTCTGTCAAGTTGATAATTAATATTAAGCATCACCATTTCAGTCTTTGTCAACTTGACATCCAGACTCTTAATCACCACTTTGAAGCCATAACTTTGCACTCATTATCTCCATGGACCGATGACCATCTTATAGTGTAATGTACATTTATCCCAACACTAGAAATGTCCCATTGTCATTAAGCTTGTTTAAACAATTGGAAATTTAAAAGTGTCTTAACTGTGAGCTCCTATAAAATGAAAAACAAGTCACATACTTCCAATATATACATTTACTTATTTATATTTTATGTACATTGATATTTTGCCTGCATGTATGTCTGTTTGAGGGTGTAGAATCCCTCTAGGAACTAGACTTACAGACTGAGCGAGCTGCCATGTGGGTGCTGAGAATTGAACTTTGGTCCTCTGGAAGAACAGCCAGTGCTTTTAACTGCTGAGCCAACTCCAACCTCACATACTTCCAATATCCAGTGGCCCAGAGCAGACATTCTGAGTGTTAAATGGAAGAATCGAGGGCCTAGCCAATTATGATTGGACCAACGCAAGATACAAATCCAGTGATGCCAACCCAAATCCGACATCTGTGTCCAATAACTCTAATGAAACTGCCTGGATTCCTGAGGGTAGGGTAGCCCCACAACTCCAGCTCTGCCACCGGTAGCACGTATAGTTTGTCTCTTGGACTGGCTCCTCTCAGTTCCTGTAGCTGTTCTTGGCAGACATCTCAAGGTCTTGGCATCTCCATATCCTGTGCTCTCCAGGGTCACTTAGGCTTCATCTTGAGAACTCTGCACAGTGACTTCTGAGGGTCAATTTACAGGAACTCAGACTCTCAAATGTGCCTGGCCTCAGCTGTTCTGTATGGCCTCCCTATCTTGCATCCTTCATTCCTTCAAAACTATCACCATGTGGATAACAGTACCAAGTTTTCTGCCACCTCAGGTTGGAGCCTCTGGCTTTGCCCTCAGGCCACTTTTCTTACTGTTCTCCTGTGCCCCAGCAAGTTTCCCTCCAGTGACACTGGTATTTTTATCAATTACAGCTGTTCTCAGCATTGTTGTTTTTAAGCTTCCACAAACATGGCTCATTAAGCCCTGCTTTTCTAACCCAAATACTAATTCTTTTCCATGTTCATCCCACAAACAATGCCTAAGGTGGTCATGTACATCACATAAACAGCTCCAGTGTGAGGTACTAGTTTTCTGTTTTAGTCTCTTGCCTGGTTGCTGTGATAAAATACCCTGGTCAAAGTAACTGGGAAAATGATTCATTCCCAGTTACCTGGCAGGGAAGTCACACTCTCAGGAGCTTGAATCTACTAGCTTGATTATCCACAAGAGGAAGCAGAAAGTAATGAATGAACACTGGTGCTTAGCTCCCCTGCTCAGAGGCTGCTACTACCCACACTTCAGAGTTTGTTCCCAAACCAAGTAATGTGATCTACATAAGCACTCACAGGTGTGCCAGAGGCTTGTGTCCTAGGTGATTTTTGTTTTTAATTTTTAACATTCTGCTGTGTGTGTGTGTGTGTGTGTGTGTGTGAGAGAGAGAGAGAGAGAGAGAGAGAGAGAGAGAGAGAGAGAGAGAGAGAGAGAGAGAGAGAGAGAGAGAGAGAGAGAGAGAGAGAGGAGAATATGCTCCTGGATGCCAGAAGAGGACATCAGATCCTTTGGAACTGGAGGCACAGGTTAGGCTGTGAGTCATGTGATATGGTTGGAGTTTCTATTGCTGTAGTAAGTACTATAACCAGAAGCAACCTGGGAATGCCGGGCAGTGGTGGCACACGCCTTTAATCCCAGCACTTGGGAGGCAGAGGCAGGAGGGTTTCTGAGTTCAAGGCCAGCCTGGTCTACAGAGTGAGTTCCAGGACAGCCAGGGCTACACAGAGAAACCCTGTCTCAAAAAACAAAAACAAACAAACAAACAAAAAGCAGCCTGGGAAGGAAAGGATTTATTTCAGGGTACAGTTCCAGATCATAGTCCATCACTGAGGGAAGTTAGATCAAGAACTCAAATAGGACAGGGACCTGGAAGCAGGAATTGATGGCAGAGGCCATGGAGGAGTGCTGCTTACTGGCTTGCACAGCCTGTTTTGTTAGAACTTTCAGGACCAAGTGCTCAGGAGTAGCATCATCCAAAGTGATCTGGGCCCTTCCATATCAATCATCAGTCAAGAAAATATGGGGCTGGAGAGGCGGCTCAGCAGTTAAGAGGGTTAAGAGCACAGACTGCTCTTCCAGGAGTCCTGAGATCAATTCCCAACAATCACGTGGTGGCTCACAACCATCTGTAATGAGATCTGATGCCTTCTTCTGGTGTGTCTGAAGACAGCGACAGCATACTCATATACATAAAATAAACATCTTTTTTTTTTTTAAAGAAAATATATGGCACATTTGTCTATCAGCCAATCAGTTTAGGGGCACTCCCCCCCTTTTTTTCTTCTTCTTTTTTTCAAGACAGGGTCACACTATTTAGCCCTCACTATATAGCTGACCTGAAACTCTGTAGATGAGGCTGGCCTCACCCTTACAGAAATCCACTTACGTCTGCCTGCCAAGTGCTGGGATTAAGAGTATGTGTCATTTTGCCTGGCACCTGGGGCATTTTTTTCTATTGAGTTTATAGTTCTTCCAAAATGACTGACTGGTGTCAAGTTGATGTAAAACAGCTAGCATACTGGTCTCCACAAGAGCAGCAAGTGTTCCTCACTAGTGAGCCATCTCTACAGTCTGCCTAAGAAGCCATATGGAGGGAGGCTAGGCTTCAGATTAAGGATACAGACCATCACGATGGGAAAGGCATTGCAGGAGGAGCTTGAGGTACCTGGTCACATTGGGTCTCTTCATCGGGAACTGGGGATAAGTGCTGGTTCTCTAGTCACTCTGCTCTCTGAATAAGTTGTGTTCTAACATGTATCTGATGAGCACTTAAAACACTGCAAGAGTTCTGAGAGAAAATAGATATTATAAAAGTAGCATGTGGTTGACGTCAGTTGTTGGGAAGCTACTCCCTTTACAGTTGAGGTGGGGGAGGGATCCACCTGAAGAGCCAGGAGAATTAGAATTGTTTTCTTCTACATTTGTAAGAATATGCAGTCTTGGGACAGCTGGTATTGACTGTTTTGGTGCATTAGATAATCAGAATTACCTGTAAATGTTTCAGTGAACTAATGTACAAGAAGAGATTAGCACAATATATTGGAACAAGGATGGTCCTATCATGTTGCTGCTTTATCGGATGACTCCAGTCTGCTGTCAGAATTACTGTGTGAAAGATTCTTAGTGTGTATGAAACCTAAGAGTATGATGACCAGGACATGACTAACACAAAGAGCACTGTACCTTAGCAACTTCTTAGGAATTAAGATTAGATCTCCAGTACTATGAGACTCACACTTTCTTGTGGAAATGTATATGGGCTCTTTCAGGAGTCAGTGGCCTTTGAGGATGTAGCTGTGAACTTCTCCCTGGAGGAGTGGGCTATGTTGAATCCATCCCAGAAGAACCTCTACAAAGATGTGATGCAGGAAACCTTGAGGAACCTGGCTTCTATAGGTAAGTATGTCATCATCCCTTAAATCAGTGAAAGAAAAGTGCTTCTGTGTGAGTTTAAATATGGTAAAGAGATTTGAATGAATACTAGAGATCTACTCTATACTGCAAATTTTGCTATAATCTATTAATGTAGCAACTATAATGTCATAATGATTCTATTTAATCTATAATGATTCTATTTTGATTGTATTTTAGGGAGCAGTTTGGAGCACCATATCATTGAAAATATATACCGAAATTCCTGGAGAAAACTAAGGTAATACGGATCTCAAGAGACAGCCGTACTCCTTAAGGGTTGTGTACTTGGACACTTTATAAAATAGTAAAAAACACAGGTATATCCACTTTCACTCTCAACTATCCTCAGGAAATTTTCTTCAACACTGGAAACATATTAAACATTCTGAAAATGTTACAAGGATTCCAATACTTGAAATAACTTGAACTTCATTATGCTCAAAGTGATTTTGTTGTACTTAAGATGTACCAACTTTGCTCCATACAGTATTCTTAAGTTTTAATTATTGATTTAGTCACAAACCTTATATATATAGTATATGTGACAAAAATCAGGTATCTTTTTAGGCTTGGACTAAATATCAAAATCTCATTGTGACCTTTTCTATAGTTTAAAATATAAATGGATTCTGTGTCCAGTAATCTTTCTTTCCTTTTTTTTTTTTTTTTTTTTTTTTTTTTTTTTTTTTTTTTTTTTTTTTGAGATAGTATTTGTCTAGCCTGGCTGTCCTGGAACTCATTCTGTAGACCAGGCTGGCCTCAAACCTAGAGATCCACCTGCTTCTGCCTCCCAAGCACTAAGATTAAAGAAAGGCATGCGCTACCATGCCTGACTTCCATTAGCCTTTGTAGCAAGTTTTCTTCAAAATTCAACATGAAGCATGCTACAGTTTCATGGACTTGAGTTTTCTCTTCTCAGATTATTCTTTTTTTTTCCTCCAGGAGTCACTTTTGGTTTGGTTTGGTTGCTTTACACACATAAGCACATCTCTTGTCTAAGTAGAATTTGTTTCCATCTTAGACATAAACTCCTTAAGTTTTAAGAAGAGCTATATGCCTCCTTTGGTTCTAGAGACTTTGCTAATTATAGCCAACAAAAATAGCCTTGTACCTTTGGTTCTGGAGACCTTGCTTATTATAGCCAGCAAAAATGGCCTTGCACAGCAGCCTTTGAGGCATAACTTGCTGATAGACATCCTGGTTTTTTAGCAGGCCTCCCCAGGTGCCAAGATGGCATTGAGAATTAAATAGGTATTTTAATGTTATGTAAAACATGTTTGCTAGACATGTGTAGGTGATATAACAGCCACCTGTGAATACCATTGTTTTTGTTATAGTTGTCATCAGAGTTGCTGAGCATTCAGGTAAATGTGTTAAAAAATTCTGTTAGCATAGAGCCAACATTTCTACTGGTAAGTAGTTAATAAAGTATTAGTGATGTACATTTGCTTTCTTCACAGTGGTCAGGTGATGGAGGGACTCTATGACTGTAAAGATGATCATCAGTGTGCAGAAAACTTCGACTTCACTACACACAGCATTATAAACCAGAACGTCTTACCAGGAGTACACATATGTGAAAACAGTGGATGTGCAACAGTAGTCATTGGCCATTTATCTCTGAGTGTACTCCTTAAACCTGACCCAAAGCGTGAACCGTACGAAGATGAGGAATATGGGAAGGAATTATACAATACGGAATTTGGGGCCACCTCCAGTTCTCTCACATCATTTGAGAACTATGAAAGTACTTATACTCTAGAAAGGATGTATAAAACTGAGCGCTGTGATGAAGACTATAGATATGGTCAAAATGTTCAAAAGACTTTAAATGAAGATAAGCCCTTTGAGTGTAAGCAGTGTGGGAAATGTTTCAGTTCCTCCAGGTACTATCGAAGGCACGAACGACGTCATCGTGCAAAGAAATGCTATATCTGTAAGCAGTGTGGGAAAGCCTTTGCTTTTCCCACTTACCTACAAACACATGAAAGAATTCACACAGGGGAGAAGCCGTACGTGTGCTTGCAGTGTGGGAAAACCTTTGCTCATTCCCGTTCCCTTAAAACACATAAAAGAACTCACTCCGTTAGGGACCTCTTTGTGTGCAATTACTGTGGGAAAACCTTACGTCATTACAGTTCTCTTCAAATTCATACAAGAATTCACACGGGAGAGAAACCTTACGTGTGTAAACCATGTGGGAAAGCCTTCATTACCTACCGGTCCTTTCGAATACATGAAAGAATTCACACTGGAGAAACACCATATGAATGTAAGCAGTGTGGAAACACCTTCATGCGTTGGATTCAGTTACGAAAACATGAAATAATTCACAGTGGTGTGAAACCCTATGCTTGTAAGCTATGTGGAAAAAGCTTCACTTGTTCTGGGTCCCTGAGAACACATGAAAGGATTCACACTGGGGAGAGACCCTATGTGTGTGACCAGTGTGGGTATAGCTTTACTCGGTTGAATTCACTTTTAAGACATAAAATAACCCACACTGGTGAGAAGCCTTATGTGTGTAATCATTGTGGGAAAACTTTTCCTCGGTCTGCTTCTCTTCAAAGACATGTCAAAATTCACACCGAGGAGAAACCCTATGTATGCAAACACTGTGGGGTTGCCTTTGCTAGTTCTACTGACCTTTTAGAACATGAGCAAACTCATGTTGATGAAAAACCTTACATATGTGAGCAATGTGGGAATGCCTTTGTGCTGTGGAGTCAATTTCAGAAGCATAAGGCACTTCACGCCGTCCCCGTTTCCTATGTGTGTAAGCAGTGTGGGAAGAGCTTTACTTCTTCGCGGTCACTGAAGACACATGAGAGAATCCACACTGGCGAGAAGCCCTATGAGTGTAAGCAGTGTGGGAAAACCTTCCTGTGGTCTTACTCCCTTCAGAGACATGAAAAAACTCATACTGATGGGAAGCTCCATGTATGTAAACAGTGTGGGGAAACTTTCCCTTACGACAGTCATCTTCAGGTGCATGAGAAACTGCACTTTGACGATGAACCTTTTAATTGTAAGTACTGTGGGAAACCCTTCTTCACTTTGAATCATTTGCATAGACATGAATTACTTCACACTACCCTGGATTCCAGTGTTTTTTAGTAATGTGAGGGGAAATTTTTTTTTTTTTTTTTGCGCTTTTGGCTTTCATAGAAATAAGAAAAATCATACTGAAAGAAGACTGGATTTGTGCTATCAATGTGGAAAAACCTTTTGAATTGTTTCATTGAAACACGCATGAGATGTCACAATGAGGAGAAACCTTTTTTTTAAAAAAAAAAAAAATGTACAAATGGTTTTTGAGCTTAAAGCTCCTTGCAGTACATTAAAGAGAAACGGGCCTGTGATTGCAAGCAGCATGGTGAAGCCTTCTGCAGTCCCGGATCTTGGAGGAGACAGGAGAAAACTCAAGCTTTAGAGAAACTTTTATGTGTGTGTATGTGGTGCTGTAAAAAGGCCTTTTCTGCTTCCCCATCCCCTCTGAATACATGGAAGGAGTCACTGGAGAGAAACCCTTCACATATAGGCAGTCTGGATAGTCACGGGTTATCACATCCTCTTACAGACATGAAAGAACCTACTGTAGAGAAACCTTAAAAACAGGATTTGTGAACTCTTCATTATCAGCTTCCTAGAACTCAAGAATGTGCATGGGGAAAATTCCTAAAAGTGGAAACCTATAATGAACACCATCTGGCTCAATGAACATACAAGGAAAGAACTTGATATGGAGTGCTAGTCTTCTCAAAAGAGATGCTCAAGGTTTCATTTGGCACAGATGGAAACATACTGGATGTAAACCTCTGCTATTGAAAAACATTGGAAAATCTAGAGCAGTAGCAAATAAAGGAAAAGTCCTTTGAATTTTTTTTTTCATGTTTAATCTGATAAATGTCAGTATTATGAAGGACTGGACGCATTAGGGTTTTTTTTTTTTTTGTAGCATGCTCCAGGAAATGCACACTCTGATGAGAATGTTATCAGTATAGTATTTTGTATTTATTGAAAAATTTCAGGGGCTGATAGGGATGAGATAGCCTTTAAGAGCATCTGCTGCTCCTTCCAAAGGACATTGAGTTAGCCTTTAAGAGCATTTGCTTTTCAGCACCATGTCACA
Source organism: Mastomys coucha (assembly GCF_008632895.1). Lineage (NCBI taxonomy): Eukaryota > Metazoa > Chordata > Mammalia > Rodentia > Muridae > Mastomys > Mastomys coucha. The sequence goes on along the minus strand of NW_022196910.1, from coordinate 4,315,129 downwards.
GGGCTCACAACTGCATGCGATTCTAGTTACAGGAGATCCAGTTCTTCCCTCACACACTTGTACACATAAAAATAAAGCTTAAATATTTTTCTAGCTTTTTTTCCCCCCAGAAAAGCTTTTGTTGTATATCCCATGTTTACTCGGAACTGTTAATCTTCCAGCTTCCAGCTTTTGAATGTTTAAAATGAAATGTCTCTGCTTCCACATTCACCATCATTATCTCCTGTTTAAGAGTCCATCTTTTGACTTGTTTTTAAATTTTACTCTACAAAAGCAGCAGTAAGCAGAGCATTGAGTAATGTGGAATGGCAGCTTAAATGCATGAACTGCAGACCAGTAAGACCTACATATGAAACATGCTGACAGGAATAGAAAGTGCATTTTATTACATTTGTGAGATTTCTTAAAGCAATCATTTATTAGTTTAATGGGTGATATCTTTTTGTATCAAATAAGTAGATGCTTCTCATTGTAAATTATGTTGGATTCATTGGTGAATTGATATTTGAAGTATGCCAGTCCACCTAAATATCTTTAAAAGCATTTTAGTATTTATGTGTGAGCATGTGAGTGTATGTAGACATATGCCAGTGGAGGCAAGAATGCTTTGGAGATAGCATTACAGACATTGTGACATGTTTGATGTATGTCATGGGATCAAAATCCTAGTCTTCATGATAGAACAGTAAGTACTCTTAACTGCCGAGCCTCCTCAAGCTCCTGCATAAGTGTCTTGTTTTTCAGTCATGTTTAATGGATAGTTAAAAAAAATGGCTTTGTGAATATTGGAATAGTCCTATTGGTTTTATTTGGCTGATTATGAGCATTTTGTGTATATGCTCATTTTTCATGAAAAAAAAAATGTGTGTGTGGATGAGTGTGTTTTGGAGAGCATTGTTTCTGTGTTGTTGGTATGGTTGGTGATGTTCACAAAGTGAACAAAGTAATATCTTGGTGTCTTGCTCTGTCACTATGTTGTTCCCCCAAGACAGGGTCTCACTGAGCCTGGAGTTGAATGGCAACCAGCAGAAGCATCTCTTGTCTCTACTCCCCATAGTGCTGAGTATAGAGACACTATAGAAGTTGGGTTTGGTTCTTCCTCCCAGCCTCAGGTTCACAAAATAAGACTCAGACTCAAAATATATTTACAAATACCTTAGCCATATTGCTAAGCTCTTTTCTGACTAGATCATAACTAAAGATAACCCATTTATTTTAACCTACATCCTGCCATGTGGGTGGTTACCTGTACTAAGGTACCATGCGCCTATCTAGTCACATCTTCCTGGGCAAATCTCCTGCCTCTGGCTCTATCCCAGAATCCTTTCTGTCTCTTGGATGTCCCTCCTTTCATTTCCTGCCTAAGTCATAGACAATGGGCTTTTTAATTGACCGGTACAGTACAGAAGATAGATACTTTTTCTAGAGATACTCTCAGTCATTCCCAACTTTTTATTACTAGGGAATGAAATTTGAGTCCTCATGATTGCACAGCAAAGGGAATGAAACTTGAGTCCTCATGATTGCACAAGTGGCTCCCCACTTAGCCACCTCCTCAGGCCTAAACCAGTTTTAAATTGATTGATTTTTTTTATGTTGCTCTCTGATGTCTTCTCACAATCCTGAGTATGTGTTCTTTTGACTTTGAAGTATTTTCAAAATATTTTTTAGAATAGCAAATGTTAGGGTTGATTTTGTTTTGTTTCTCCTATTCAGAAGGTAGGTATAAGAATATTGTAATCATAGGTCAGACTATCTTTCCAAGTTGACTTACTTCTTTTTTAGAATTTCGTACACGTACACAATAAAAGAGAATCATGTATACAGTTTCTCCTTCCAACCCCCTCTATTTTTCCTCAACACCCCCTCTTAACTTTGTCTTTAAAAATAACCTACTAGTCTAGTTAGTGTTGCTCATACGTGCATGAGTATGGGGCCATCTCCTGGAGGATGGGCGACCTACCAGTAGTTACATCTTCACAAGTTATTCTCCAGCCCAGCAGCTGTTCACTGCCAGTAGCTTCTCAGTAAGGGAGGTGCTGGGATTTACAGTGTAGGTCTCGTGCATGCAGTCACATTTGCTATGAGTTCATGATTATAGTAACCATGTCAAAAAAACAAAACAGCATTTCACAGCACTCCTCCCTCCGGCTCTTGTATCATTGCCTTTTCTTTGCTTTTCCCTGAGCCTTGCTGATGGTGGAGATTAGTATAGCTGTCTCATTTAGAGGTGAACATTGAGTCTTTCTTTAGCCCTTTGACCAGTTGTGCATCACTCCATTGACAGCTGTTCACTGTAAAAAGAAGCTTCTCTGACTAAAGTTGAGAGCAGTCAAGGTCAGTTGGTGCCAAGAGCTGAATGGATGGCAGGAAGTTAGTTTTTAGAGTTTTTTCTTTTCTTTTTCTTTCTTTTTTTTTAGATGGTGTCATGCTACATGGCCTTGGCTAGCCTGGAACTTTCTATGTAGGCCAGACTGTTATTAACTTGTGCTTAATATTTATTTTAAGTCATGAACTATTATGTGTGTGTGTGTGTGTGTGTGTGTGTGTGTGTGTGTGTGTGTGTGTGTATGTTTATGTAATTTTGCTGCATAAATTTTGCTTTTCATGTATATTTCATTTTCATTGTAATTTTTCTAGCTATCACACTAAGATATATTGGTGTTACTGCCTTACTAAAACCATGTGTTCAATAAATTTACTAACTCTGTATACATGGTAAGTGAGTGGCTCATCTATAAAAGGATTCTCCATATTGCTTCTGTCAGAACTGGTGTTTTAATTTAGGAGGTCTTACAGGGATTGGATTCAGTGTCCTGTGTTGGATGCACTGAGGGGTGACTGAAGTTCTGCTCTTGTAATCACCACAGTTGTTACCCAGAAGTCTGAGGGCTGGAGTGAAAGGAGGTGGAATTCATGAGCTGTGCCATTTAGTCCCCCAGTGAGTAGGAGGTACTTTGCTATTTCATGAATCAGAATGTTTCACAGTTTTTCAACTTAGGTGTCCCTTTAGAATGCCTTTCTGTCATAGTTATTAAGGAACATTGTTCACGGGTAGAGGCTTGGTACATGTCCTTCAGTGGCAGCAGAAGTGTGTTGCTGTGTGAGGTGAACAGTAGTGTTCTGGGTCATTTTTTAATTTCTTAGTTTCTATATAAACACTAATGTTTACTGTAATATGATGGATGCAGTTGTCCACATATATAGGTGTGCCTAGAGTTTCCATAACATTACATTATGATAAATAAAGTGCAAGTACAAGAAAAGCACTTTACACTCAACCTAGTGGTCGTCACACCTTAGGCTAGTCTACAGCAACAATTTTGGCCACACATGTTTTCCTTAAGTTGGAGAAAGGGGCTTTTTCTTTGTATATAATTTTTTTAATTAAATGTTTTTTTTTTTTAAATTGTTAGCTCATATGTTGGAAAAGTTACAGGTTTTCAAATGACATTGTAACCCAGGTTTCCGTGTACTTTAACCATAATCACTGTTTCTTGTTCCGTTTCTTCTCCCCAGGGGGTCTGTTCTCTCAAATAGATTGACTTAGCAGTTCATCTCTCTAGTTTGTTAAAATTTAGAAGGAACACTGTTTGGAGCTGAGTTTCCACTTACATATTGATCTCTGGTTCCATCAATTTTCCTGCAGTTCCTGGTGACCTAAAATAGTTTATGTTTCATATATACCACATTAAAAATGAAAAATTTTTAGTTTATCTATTGATGGGCACTTAGGCTGAGATGGGCACTTGGGCTGATTCTATAATTGACTGTAGTGAGTTGTGTAGGAACTCGAGTACAAGTGTTTCTGGTATAATCTGACTTAGATTCCTTTTGTTGTATACTAAACGATAGTACGGCAGGATCATAAGATAGTATATTTTGATTTTTGATGAGACTTCTGTTTTCCAGAGTGACCATGCTAATGTACATTTTCAGGAGCAGCTGTACATTTTCACCAGTTTGTGTTGTAGTTTGGTTTCTTGATAGCTATTCACTCTGGGGTAAAGTTAATTGTATCGAGAATTTTCATGTATTTATTGGCTATTTGTACATTGTTTGAGAACGGATTGTTTCCACTTGTATTCATTCAGTTACTTGTTTATTTGTAAAATAATTTTTGTTGCCTTGTACTGGTTTTCTCATTGCTTGTTTCTGTACCTAAAGTTGCTTTTAGGCTTGCTCTTTGTGTGTGTGTGTGTGTATGTGTGTGTGTGTGTGTGTGTGTGTGTGTGTGTACTTTTTGTCATATATTAATCCCTTGTCAGATGAATGAGAGTCCAAAGATATTTTCCCCCACTCTGTGGCTTTCTCTGACAATTGTTTCCTTTTTCTTTATAGAAGCTCTTTAACTTCTTGCAATGATTAACTCCCATTTATACTTGGAGGGGGGTGTTGTTTTGTTTTTGTTTTTAACATGGGTTCTTGGTTTGTAGGCCTGACTGGACTGGAATTTGCTGCATACATGGCTAGCATCTAATTTACAGCTCTCTTCCCTCCTCTGTTTTCTGGGTGTTAACATTATAATCCTGAGCCTCTAATGTCCATTCCCTATTTGTCATAGTTCCTGTAATCTATTAGATTGAGAATGCCATTGTCCATTCTGTCCACCTATAGCTTCATGTATTCTGTAGATTTTCCTCTGAGTTTCAAGTTTTGTAAGCCTTATGTTCAGGTCTTTGGTTCAGTTTGTGTTGCTTTTATACAGAATGATAAAGGGATTTAGGGACAGTCTTGTACATACAGTGCTGTTTTCCTACTAAGGCCATTTATCCTAGGCACGATTTGGATACCTTTGCTGAAATCAGAAGGTGTGGCTACATGGTTACTCTGGGGCTGTACTCTTCCATTGCTCTGTGTCTGTTTTTAAGTTATAATATTTTACTCTGGTTTTAGAGTATAATTTAAATTGGTGTCATATAACTCTAGCTAGCATTGCTCTTTTTGCTCAGCGTTGCTTTGACCATTTGGAGTATTTTGGTTTTCTTACAGTTACAGGATTGTGTTTTCTATTTCTAGAAATAATGACATTGGAATTTTGAGGGGGCATGTGTTGAGTCTGAACACTTTACACTTTTTCATATTATTGTGGTGATTTGTGAGCATAGGAATGTTTTCCATTTTCTAGAGCATTCAATTCTTTAGTGTTTTTAAATTGTCATTATATACTCAGCTTGACTAAGTTTATTCATGGGTGAATTTGACTTTTTGTCTTGTTGCTTCTTAGGCTTTTGGAAGACAATTTTTGAAAAATTATTTTATCACCATTTTCATTGTTATATAAATGGCTACTTGTTTTTTCTTTTGACTTTATTGTACTTCTTTGAAGTAATGATTGGATGTAAGAGTCTTGGTGTGGCACTTTGAGTCTTTTAAGAATATGAACATAAGAGCAGTCAAGAGCACTGGCTCCTTTCCTAGAGGACTGAGGCTTGATTCCCAGCACGTATGTGGCACCTCACAACTGTAACTCCAGTTCAAGGAATCCAACACCCTCTTCTGATCTCTGGGCACCAGACATGCACATGGTACACAGATAGACATGCGGCACAACACCCTTACTGGGTAATAATAATAATTTTAATAAGATGCTCATATTATCTATAAAAAGATAATTTGGCTTCATTTTACTTCCATTTTCTTTCCCCCGTGCTCAGGGTTGAACTAAGGAGCTTGTATGTGGTAGGCAAGTGGTGTACCACTGAACTGCAGCCACACAATTGTATCTCTTTCCTTTCTCTCTTTAAATTTTCCAGCTAGGAATGCAAGAGATGTATATACAGTTTAGAGAAGGTGGACACCTTGTGTAACTCCTGATAGTTAAGAGATGTTTTTAGTTTTCCTGTTTGGTATAATTTTCCTCTAGCTTTGTGTGTGACATTTCTTACAGTGTGGTGTGTTCCTTTTCCTAATTTCAGGATATTTTCATCAGGGAACAGAGAGAGCTTTGAAGTCCACTTCTCCATGGAGTGAGGTGATCAGTGGTCTCAATCCTTGAATATCTGTATTTTCTATGTCTAATGATTGATATCTGTGGAAACATGCTTATATGCAAAGAATGAAATTCACCTGATTATAGTTTGTGGTGTTTTTAATATGTTGACTTGGCTTGAGAGTATAATCTTGAGATTGTTTTTTCTATTTTCATCAAGGAAATTGTGTTATAGTTTTCTTTGTTGTTGAGCCCTTCCTGGTTTTGGCATCATGGTAATACTACTACCTTTTAAGAATGAATTAGTTAAGTGTTTCTTTCCTTTATATTTAGTGAAATAGTTTGGGAAGCTCGGTAGAATTCAACAGTGAATTCGTCAAGTTCTGTGCTTTCCTTGTGGAGACAATTCATTTCTAGCTTAAGGATGTTCCCCTTTTACACTGCTCACATTCCCTTGACTTATTTTTCATCTGTTAATTTGTTTTGTTATTGAATTTTATCCATGCACATAATACATTTTGATCAAGCCCACACACTCCCATTCCTTTCCCTCTAATTTTTCCATCCCTCCCACCACTTTTGTTCTCAATTTCATTTGTTCTCTTCCATTTTTAACGTGCAGTCTCCTTAGTGCTTCCAGTATATACATGAGTGCAGCTCCATATTCTGTGGCATGAGTAGCCTTTCCCTTACCCAGCAGGCATCAGTTGCCAATACTACTCAAGAGTGGGCCTTTCCGCACCCCCACTCCGTGTTGGGATTTTTGTCTGGCTTGAGCTTGTGTATGTAGTCACAGCTGTTTGTCAGTTAGTAGGTGCAACTGTCCTGTTATATCTAGAACACACTGTTTGACTATAATAATCCACTTTCTCTGGCTCTCATATTCTTTCAGCTCCCTCACCTGTAATGCTCTCTGGTCCTTTGAGAAAAGAAATGTGATGTTGGCAGATGTTCCATTTAGAACTGAGTCCTCCAAAATTTTTTATTCTCTACATGTTGAGCAGTTGTGAGTCTATTAATTACAATCTACTGCAAAAGCAATAATAAAACCCATCTTCTGTGATGAAGATACATTTTTCTATAAAGATACCCTTTAACAGAATAATAGGTTAGTAGAAAGTTCTTCACATTAATACTGCCAGATTTGGGTTTTTATCTTGTGGATTGTGTGAAATGGGCCTGAAATCCAGTCAAAGTGGTGGGTTATTCCAACATTCATGCCATACTCATGGCTGTGTCTTGTCAGACTGATCTGTAATTGTAGCTCCGAGGCTACTCAGCTGGGTTAAGCACAGCATCATCCAGCGCTATGGAAGCTAGCCAGTGGGATGAAGCCTTAGGTCAGTACAAGCTATGATTTCTTAATACTCTTATCACTCAGAGTGTGGTGTCTTCAGTGATGAGGTCTTACTGTCAAGTTCTGTGTAGTAACCAAGGACAATCTCAATAGCCTATAATATTTGGAGGGGGAGGTCTATGAAACCTCTAACTTTTGGCCTACTTTTGATATTTCATATATGTCTTGAAATTCTTGATTTTTTTTCCAGTTTATTATAATATAAGTTTTCAAGGTATCCTCAAATCATTCTCTGGATTTCATTTTCTGTGTATTGTAATCTCTCTCTTTTCAGCTCTAACTTTATTCATATGAATAAATGTATAAAAGAAAGCATAAGGTGATAGACAATGAAGTACTTAATTAAATTTTGTAACTATTATGACTGCCTGAAAGTTGTATACGGAACAGCTACAGGGTTAGAGTTTTTTGAGTGGTCACCCCTCCTCAGTGTACTTTTTGGTGATGCAACTGACTTTGAGTCACCCTTATTCCTGTAAGTGATCCCTTATTGATACTCCTGTAAGTAAATCTCAATAAAATCATTGTTCTCCAAGTTGGTCTTTGGTGGTATCGTTACTTTGGTATGATGTTGGTTTCTTACCTGTAGTGAGTAGACGTTGGCTTGTGTCTGCCCTTGAACTGCCATACTGTATTCTCTAATAACAGTCTTCCAAGGAGGGAAGGTCTGAATGAATCTAAGCAGGAGCCTCTTGTCAGTCTGTCTTTCCAAACTGTTGCATGACAGCTGAGAACTACCCTGACAAAAGCTAGTTGTTGGACCTGTGTGATGGCTCAAAGCTTAAAGGCACTTGCTGGGAAGCCAGAAGACTCGAGTTTGATTCCTGGGAGCTACATTGTGAAAGGAAAAAAGCACCTTCTGCAGGTTTATCTTCCACCCACCTATATTCTCGCAAAGAAATACATGTAACTTCAATGGTTTTCAAGAGTCAGTTCAACCTAGGAGTATCTTCATTTTAGAGGTTGCCCTTTTCATGTTCATTTCAGCCCAGATCCCAGCATACTTTCTGACTTGCTGATTCCATCCTGTCAAGCCTTGCCCATATCAGTTTTAACATTTAGTGAGCACGAATGGCTAAGCTTTAAGGTATTGGCCCATCGTAAACGTATGGGAAAAGTAAACTTAGCACTGACATTTGCAACAGAGATGGCAACTGAGAAAATCTAGCATTCTGCCAGCCAACCTTATACTTTTTTTTTTCTTTTAAGCACTCTTACTATTAAAGCAAATGAAAAAGGAGGAGATGGGATGTGAGCTCAGGTCTTAGTCTCACTTAACCAATACATTTGTATTCCGGGGTGGCAGATTCAGATTTAGAGGGGTGAATAATCACTGGCTACAGGCTTAGATTTATAAGCTCTCACAGTAATACTCAGGCTAACTCATTCGTAGAACCTAGGCCCCTTCTTAGGGTGGTACCATGTTGAAAAACTAAGATAAATAAAAAGCCCTGCCATCAAACCTCATGACCACCTAAGTTTGACCTCTAATTCACATGGTACACTGAACAGACTACCTAAAGTCCTGTGTCCTCCATACTCAGCCGTGGCAAATATAAATATATGTAGCCACTACTGGCTTTTCTATGCCTGCCCTAGCTCCTGAATAATGACAAGGAGACATTAGTCATTAGTGTGTAGCATTATAGCCAGGCAGATAGTGTATTATTTTAACCCAGCAATACTGGCTTGGCCTACATCCCAGCCACATGGCCTATTACTTGTCCGTCCTAGTCTTGTCCTGGCACTTGTATCTTCATCTGTGTCTGTCTTGAGACTAATGCTATTTCAGGTTCCTACCTGAAACCCTTCCTTTCAGTCCAGAAGTTGGGCCTTAATTCTCCAGCCCAGCTATTGGCCATTTAGCTCATTGATCAATCAGAAGGTGATGGAGAATAAAATCTACACAATAGTAAGGCAGGACATGCTTCATAATAATCACAATATGAAAGTCCTGCCTGTAATCAGATCTCTGCAGGCACAGAAACCAACACAGAGACATCCCTTGTACCATAACATCACTCCAATGTACATGTATGTGCATACTAAATAAACAATTGAAAAGAAAGAAAGTCTCACCATGCTAATGGTTTGTATGAGCCAGTCCATGAAAGACTTACTGCCCCTTGTGTTCCTATAGATGAGGTATTTCAGTTTCTCTAGGTTTGCTTAATCTGATCCTGTCCTAGAGTGTGAGAGGCTCTTTCATTCATTGTGTAAAGTTCTCCCCAATTCAAACCATTTAGATACAGTGCATTCTCTGAATATCATAGTCTCCCAACATTGGATCACAGTAAGACCCATCTTTAGGACTGTAGAAATGACTCAGCCTTTACAAGTGCTTGTTGCTTGTCTAAGGGACAGGGATATGGTCCCATGCCAGTTCACAACTACCCTTAACTTTAGGATCAGTGGATCTGACACCCTTTTCTAGCCTCCCTGAACATCTATACATACGGGGCACTGTGCGTACACACACATACCCACACGTACACACACACTTTAAAAACAAAAAAGAACACGCCTTCCAATCTGGGCCCTGAGCAGAACTTGGGCTCGAACTCCACAGCCAGTCCCACAACATCCAGAGGAAGATCCATTCCCAGGTGCTCTAACACTGCCAGAATCAGAGGATCAGAGAGGTAAAGAGGACACAGCATCTGCCCAACACCGGGAGTAACTGGGACCACTGGGATCCAGGCACCCAGGAACTCTGCCCCACCAGTAGTCAGTCAGTCTGGGCCTGTACCCTGAGCAGACCTTGGTTGTGAACTCTGCAGTCAGTCACAAAACACCCAGAGGAAGCTCCACTCCCAGGTACTCTTAACACGCCCAGGACCACAGGATCCCAGGATCCCAGGAGCTTGGTCACACCAGGATCTCAGGGTCCTAGAGGCAGCTTGACTCCCAGGAGCCCTGACACACCCAGGATCTCAGGATTACAGAATCACAGAGACAGCTGAACTCTGAAGAGTTCTGACACAACCAGGATCATAGGAAGGACAGATTCCAGTTAGATATAGCAAGGGCAGGTAGCACTAGAGATAATCAGATGGCGTGGGGCAAGGGTAAGAACATAAGCAACAGAAACCAAGGCTACTTGGCATCATCAGAACCCAATTCTCCCACCATAGCAAATCCTGGATACACCATCACACCGGAAAAGCAAGATTCAGATCTAAAATTATTTCTCATGATGGTGGTAGAGGACTATAAGAACATAAATAACTCCTTTAAAGAAAGAGAGAAGGCTGGCAAGATGGCTCAGCGGCTAGGAGCACTGACAATTCTTCTAAAGGTCCTGAGTTTAAATCCCAGCAACCATATGGTGGCTCGCAACCACCCATAATGAGATCTGACTCCCTCTTCTGGTGCGTCTGAAGACAGCTATAGTGTACTTATGTATAAAATAAATAAATCTTTGGGCCAGAGTAAGCAAGGACTGAGTAAGCGGAGTTGACCAGAGTGAGCGCTGGTAAACAGCTAGAAGCCACGAAAGTCCCCTAAAGAATTCCAGGAAAACACAATCAAACAGGCAAAGGAAATGACCATCCAAGATCTAAAAGTGGAAATAGAAACAATAAAGAAATCACAAAGGGAGACAACCCTGGAGTTAGAAAACCTAGGAAAGAGATCAGGAGTCATAGATACAAGCATCACCAACAGAATACAAGAGATAGAAAAGAGAATCTCAGGGGCAGAAGAAATAGAAAACATTGACACAACAGTCAAAGAAAATGCAAAAAGCAAAAAGCTCCTAACCCAAAACACCCAGGAAATCCAGGACACAATGAGAAGATGAACCCTAAGGATAAAAGTATAGAAGAGAGTAAAGATTCTCAACTTAAAGGGCCAGTAATATCTTCAACAAAATTATAGAAGAAAACTTCCCTAACCTAAAGAAAGAGATGCCTATGAACATACGAGAAGCCTACAGAACTCCAAATAGACTGGACCAGGAAAGAAATTCCTCCCATCACATAATAATCAAAACACCAAATATATTAAATAAAGACAGAATATTAAAAGCAGTAAGGGAAAAAAGTCAAACATATAAAGGCAAGCCTATCAGAATTATACCAGACTTCTCACCAGAGACCATAAAAGCCAGAAGATCCTGTGCAGATGTCATACACACCCTTAGAGAACATAATTGCCAGCCCAGACAACTATACCCAGCAAAACTCTCAATTACCATAGATGGAGAAACCAATATATTCTTAGACAAAACCAAATTTACACAATATCTTTCCACAAATCCAGCCATACAAAGGATAATAGATGAAAAACACCAACACAAGGAGGGAATCTACACCCTAGAAAAAGCAAGAAAGTAATCTTTCAACAAATCCAGAAGAAGATAGGCACACAAACATAATTCCACCTCTAACAAAAATAACAGGAAGTAACAATCACTTCTCTGTAGTATCTCTTAATATCAATGGACTTGATTACCCCAAAAAGACAGACTACCAGACTGGATACATAAACAGGACCCCACACTTTGCTGCATACAGGAAATGCACCTCAGTGACAAAGACAGATACTTCCTCAGAGTAAAAAAATCAACTTTCAACCAAAAGTTATCAAAAAAGATAAGGAAGGACACTTCATTCTGGTCAAAGGAAAAATCTACCAAAATGAACTCTTAGTTCTAAACATCTATGCTCCAAATACAAGGGCACCCACATTCATAAAAGAAACTTTACTAAAGGTTAAAGCACACATCGTACCCCACACAATAATATTGGGAGACTTCAACACTCCATTCTTAGCGATGGACGGATCATGGAAACAGAAACTAAACAGAGATACAGTGAAACTAACAGATGTTATGAACCAAGTGGATCTAGCAGATATCTACAGAACATTTCATCCTAAAGCAAAAGAATCCACCTTCTTCTCAGCACCTCATGGTACCTTCTCCAAAACTGACCATGTAATTCATCACAAAACAGGCCTCAACAGATACAACAAGATTGAAATAATCCCATGCACCCTATCAGATCACCATGGACTATAATACCAGCTAAAACAACAGAAAGCACACATACACATGGAAGCTGAACAATGATCTACTCAATGATAACCTGGTCAAGGAAGAAATAAAGAAAGAAATTAAAGACTTTTTAGAATTTAATGAAAATAAAGACACATCATACCAAAACTTATGGGGTACAATTAAAGCAGTGGTAAGAGGAAAACTCATAGCTCCAAGAACCTCCAAAAAGAAAGTGACGAGAGCTTACACTAGCAGCTTGACAGCACACCTGAAAGCCCTAGAACAAAAAAAGCAAATAACATCCAAGAGGCTTAGACTCCAGGAAATAATCAAACGCAGGGCTGAAATCAACCAAATAGAAACAAAAAGAACTCCACAGAGAATCAACAAAACCAGAAGCTGATTCTTTGAGAAAAACAAGATAGGTAAACCAGACTAATGAGAGGGCACAGGAGACAGTATCTAAATTAATAAAATCAGAAATGAAAAGGGAGACATAACAACGGAAACTGTGGAAATCCAAAAAAATCATCAGATCCTACTACAAAAGTTAATACTCAACTAAATTGGAAAATCTGTATGAAATGGACAGTTTTCTAGACACATACCAGGTGCCAACATTAAAACAGGGCCAGATAAACCATCTAAACAGTCCCATAACCCCTAAAGAAATAGAAGCAGTCATTAATAGTTGATTACTTGGCAAGTAAGATGGTTAAGTGGGTGAAAAGCCCCTGTTGCTAACACACTGGAAACAGGGAACCAACTATCACAAATTGTCTTCTGATCTTCATGTATGTATGATGCATGCACACAGATATGAACACAAACTAAATAAGATAAGTGTTTATTTTTAAACTCTGAACTGAAAATTCAGTGTAGACATTTTCATTTTCTTGTTTTTATTGTTGTTGCTTTTTTGTTTTGCTTTCATTTTGTTTGTTTGTCATTCTTGTTGTTTTGAAACAGGGTTTCTCTATGTAGCCCTCTCTGTCCTGTAACTCACTCACTGTGTAGACCAGGCTGGCTTTGAACTCATATGATATGTTTGTCCCTGCCTCCCTTTTCCCTCTGTCCATTCAGAATTAAAAATAAGATATATCTCCAGGATAGGAAAGTGAATATAACTTTGCTGCTGTGAATATAAAGTGCTGCTGATTTTGTTTTAAATTGTGTTTGTGCGTGTGCATGTGTTCTTGTGCCTGTGTGTTGGTATGGCTATGTGACCACAGGTGCCTGTGGAGCCCTGAGGAGTCATAGATGTCCCTGAGGCTGGCATTATAGGTAGTTGTAAGTCAGCCAACATGAAAGCTTAGGAACCAAGTTCCCATCTTTGACAAGAGCAGTATGTGCTCTTAGTCACCAAGCCATCATAAAATCATCTCCAGTACCTCACCCCAACTCTCATGCTTTAATCCATGGCTTTGTGCCAGAGCAAAAGTTCCTCTGTTGTGTCTAGCTAGAGCCATCTTTGGTTTAATTTGAAACTACCTCCCCCTTTTCTACCTCTGCCCTGAAAAGTCCCATGGGAAAGTACCAAACCCTGTTTTAGAAATTTAGATTCAAAATGCCCCAGCTTGCGGCATGTTTTTGGGTTCTGTTAATCTGCTTGCTTGCTTTCATTCCCCCTGCAACTGCCAACTCACATGTAGTCTTTCTGTGTTCTTTGCCTTTAAAAGGTCCCTGTAAAATGCATTCAGTACTACCCTGTGAGAAGTGTTTCCCTCTAGCCAGTCACCAGTGGATCAATACTCACTCTACATTCAGACTTTGGTCATGCTGAGTGGTCTTTGGGTTTGTACCCCTTACTAGTTTCTATCATTTGCTCTTGCTGCCCCTTCTCTCTGTGAGGACAGAATACCCCATCTCAAGTCTGTGATTTCAGGATAGGCTGGACTTCTACTTTATAGAATTCTCTATTTTACCTTGCTATTAAAAGTAGAGATGCTTAGGCATCACCAGCCTCTACTGATTACTGTTGTTCAACTTTCCCAAGTTTATTCCCTGGAGAATGCAACAGACTGCCTGCTCATCATTTGCAAACTTATGTTCACTTTCCTATCCTGTAGATATATCTTATTTTTAATTCCAAATGGACAGAGGGAAAAGACAAGTGTTCTTCATTCTGGTTGGATTCTTCAGTATTGCAATGGGGTGGGAACTTGTGGAGGAACCAAGAGAGACCAGGAATTATTCAAGGAGAATCTGAGGTGCCACTGGTGGAAGCAATGACCAAGTTGGAAGACAGACTGTATCTCAGGAAGGGTTACTTTCTCATCACCCTTGGGAAACATGGCCCAAAAATTAAATATGTGAACCAATCATTGGTAGCTGTGGAAAAAGAATTTTCTGTGTTGCACAAAATAACACAGGAACAAAGCAAGGTAATTTTTTCTTTTTCTTTTTTTTTTTTTTTTTCTGGTTTTTCGAGACAGGGTTTCTCTGTGTAGCCCTGGCTGTCCAGGAACTCACTTTGTAGACCAGGGTGGCCTTGAACTCAGAAATGTGCCTGCCTCTGCCTCCCAAGAGCTGGGATTAAAGGCGTGCGCCACCACTGCCTGGCGCAAGGTAATTTCTTTTTGCAAAATGGAGCACACACGGCCAAGAAGTCCTCGGTTTTTGATTCCTAATGCGAGGGGGAGCTTAGCTGTTTCTCAATGGCTGAGGTCAACCTCATAGTCTATTCCTGATTGGCTAATTCTGAAAACAGCAGGAAGGATATGGGTAAGAGGATAGCCACTCACGGGTCATCAAGTTCTGAGAATGCAAAGGGTCCTTTGTATAAACAAACAAAAGTACTGGGTTAAAGGGTATGCTACACTATGTGTTTCTTAAGAAGGAATATTTCTTCCTCCACCCCCTCCTTCTCTTTTCCTCCCCACTTTTCTCCTCTCCCCCCCCCCCCCATAGATTTAAGCACTAGGGTCACTAGGAGAAGGATGAGACACACCCAAGACTGGGTGAAGAATCTACACTTAACTGTCTTTACAATAGCCACAGGCGTGGTTTGTTTTTTTATTGTGTTTAGTTAGATCTTCAATGATTGCAAAGAATTTAAATGAGATTACAGAGTAGAGACTAGAGATATGGATCCGCAATGAAGAGCACTTGCAAGTTCAGTTCCCAGGCAGTTACATTAGGGGACTCACAACCACCTGTGACTTCAGCTCTAGGGGATCCAATGTTCTCTTCTGGCTTCTGCAAACATCAGCATACACACGTGTGTGTGCGCGCGCACACACAAACACACACACACACACACACACACACACATGCACGCACAAAACAGAGAAATAATGATAATGATAATAATATCAACAACAATAATAAGTCTTTAAAAGAGATATTGCAGACTGGATTGTATGGTGTATTTGATAGGGCTGCATCTGACAAAAAAATCCTTAAGACACAGGTACTGCATGAGAAAGCCAGATTACTTTTACTACAATTAGAAGTTAATAGTCTTCTTGCTTGTGAGAGTCCCATAAAATATCTGGGAGTGGAGCATATGGAGTATAAAGGATAGATTATACTCAAGTTTGTGTGTGTTCACATCTAAAACATGACTCATTGCTCTTTTACCATTATCTCAAAATATCTTTCTATATAAAGAATATTGTCTTTGTGGTTTGGAGAGATGGCTCAGTGGCTAAGAACACTTGTTCTTGCAGAGGACCTGGGTTCAGTTCTCAACCACATAGCAGCTTACACTGATGGATTTTCAGTTGGGCAGCCTGTCTCCTTAGGAATGGAATTTCAGGAAAGAGGGACTGCAGGAGAAAGCTGTGAACTATGTGCTGCGACCATTTCTGCCCCTATAAAGGGTGATGACCAGAGTCATCTTTGCTGCCTTTTCCTGGCGATCCTCAGCTTTCTGAGGAAGAGAGTCTGCCCTCTCATTGTGAGCACCAATAAATACGATCTTGTTTTGTCTTTTTCTGACTTTTGTCTCTTTATGCTGCCTCAGAAATCTAACAACAACCACCTGTACCTTCAGTTCCAGGATATCTGATGCCCTCTCCTGATTTCCATGGGCACCAGGCACACATGTGGTACACATATATACATGCAGGCAAAACGCTCATACCCGTAAAAATAAAAGAAATAAATCATTAAAAAATTGTTTTGATATAGAATATTGGCTCTATGTGGACAGTCTTCACAACAAATTGTGCTCGAATTATTTTCTTTTGATATTTTATTTTACTGTATATTTATGTGTATGTGTACATTCATGCCTGTGTGCTTGTTATAATGCTCATGTGGAAGTCAGAGAACAACTTTCAGGAGTCAGTTTTCTCTCTCCACAGTGTAGGTCCCAGAGATTGAGCTCAGGTTGTTCTGCAGGCTTGGTGGCAAGTGTCTTTACTTACTAAGTCATCAGGCTCCTGTGCTGGAATTCTTAACCTCCTTGTCTAGGGGTTTTACCCAGGATGCCTCTGAAGGATCCCTTCCCTCCCCTCCCCTTCCCTTCCCTCCCCTCCC
>NW_022196910.1:4277026-4298106 GCF_008632895.1 Mastomys coucha | reverse complement strand
CCCTTCCATTTCCTTTCTTTTCCAACTTTCTCTAAAATTTTCCCGTCTCTCTGGCTTCATTCGTACTTGGTACGTGGAGCTCTTATTTCAGTGGGATGATGGATATAGTGATTTTTCTGTCTTGTTCTCTGTTTTCATTATGCCATGGACCCTGACTGTCATGGCTGTCTTAGGAACTATTGTTTTCTTGTTTGGTGAACATAGGATGTGGCATTTTGTTAGGGCAAAAAATCCAAACCAAACCAAACAAAACAACCCCCCCCCCCACACAAAACAAAACAAAACAAAACAAAAAAACCACAAAACAAATCCTTAGCCATGTGTGCTCTAGATTCTTTCCTACAAAATGAAACATAAATGTGTTTAATAATAGAGAATACATGACAATCCCTTCATTGTGGCCCTATTACTTTAATAAGCAGGAAGCACTTGCTGCTGGGAAGTCAGGACAAGTTTTTTGAGTGAACTAACACTTTTCCTTTTGGCTGACTGTGGCCTTTGAGTACGGAATCTGTAATCTGGTCTCAGTCCTGCCAGTTTGGGAATGGGTATTCTGTCATGGGTGAGTTGCTGCACAATGAAGGGGGTGGATGGGGGCTGTGTGTGATTGTTTCGCACTGCATAAACTGTCCAACTAGAAGTTTGGGCCTTAGGAGAGAGAGTCGCTGCAAAAGACGTTCTGTATTTGCCATATTAAATGCCTGTGTCTGGAAGAAAGATTCCAGGTTGTGCTCCTCTGTATCTGGGTCGCGGCTGCCGGTTGCAGGAGTCCTAGGAGGACGAGGACACCTGGTGGCTGAAAATAGTGGCTGCTGCTGGGAGTCCTAGGTGTGAGGAGGAGGCTGCTGCAAGCCAAGGGAGCAGTGGAGATGAAACTTCCCCTGGAAGCAGTAGTTTGGCCCCACTGGGTCACGCGGTTCTGTCCCTTGCTGAGAGCTCAGTGCTTCAGGCTCTCTGGACATCTGGGCGCCCTCAGCCCGCGTCTCTGCTGTAAATAATATAAAATATAAGCATATGTAGACTATGTGTATATCTGTGCATACACTTTAATCCCTTTAAAAAAATTGTTTAGATCTACTTTTCCCCCATGTCCTGCATAATTTGATTCTCTGAACCCTAATCACAGACGGAGAGGAAACTACGAAGGAACAGACATACAGACACACATACAGTGAGGCTTGCGTCAGGTGGGGTATTTAAGGCAGGAAGTTCCGGTAACTCGTCACATCACCTTCACGTTCAAGGGCAGAGGGAAACGAATCAACAAACGCTTGTTTGCTTGTGCTCAGCTTGATTTCTCTACTTTTATACAATTCCGACATTCCTGTCCACCTAAGGAATGGTGCTGGTCACAGTGGCTGCCTCTTCTCATATTGATTTGCTTAAGACAATCTCTCACAGACATGCCCACAAATCAAACCAAGGCACACATTCCCTCATTAAAACTCTCTTCTCAGGAAATTCTAGGTTGTGTTGACAGTTAAAGCTAACCATCACACCAGATGAAGTAGAAATTTTTTTCTTTTGGAATTTTAAAGACTATGCAGTCTTATGATAGGTGGTTTTTTTCTTTGCTTGTTTTTGTTTTTATTTTTGTTTTTGTTCTCTTGAAAACCTTCAAATGGCTGTGTAATTTCCAGACAAAGAAATTAACAGTGGATCAAACTGTATCTGTGCAAACAATGTGGTAAAACTGCAGCCCTGCTTACTTAAAAAGACACAGAAAAGGTCAAAACAGAGTAAAACTTTTTAAAAGAATTTGTTTATTTAATGTATATGAGCACTCCGTCTTCATGTACAACAGAAGAGAGCATCGGATCCCATTACAGATGGTTGCGAGCCACCGCGTGGTTGCTGAGAACTCAAGCCCTCTAGAAGAGCAACCAGTGCTCTCAACCACTGAGGCATCTCTCCAGCCCAGAGTGAAACCTTTCATATGTTACCAATGAAGGAATCCATTTTGTACAAACTGTTCTCTTCTAGCCCACATAATGAAGTTCTCCCTGGCAAGAAGCCATATTCCTGTATTCATTACAGAAAACCTTCAGTTCCTCCACTCAGCTTCAAGTACCTGAAAGAATTCATGCTGGGGAGAAACCTTTCAGATGCATACCATGTTGGGAAACTGTTAGTTGTAGCTTTTGCTCTCCCGCCCAAGCTCCAGGAATGGGTCAAGCTAACAGCCCCACCCCCCCCCCCCCAGCTTGAATCCACAGGTAAAAGACACAGAAACACAGTTGTCCAATTTCAACTTGTCTTTTGACACAATTGTCAGGCACTACTATCTCCCGCCTGGAAAATTGTGCCCTTACCAATACTCTTACCTCCTCACCTCCCACCTGTCCTAAACTTTAGTTGCTCGGTTACATCTACCCCCTGCTAAACACCAAATGACTGCCCGTCCACCTGGAAAAGCAGGCTGTGTGGCCACTCCACTTCGAGATCTCACATGGCTGATCAACTTTTCTCCATCAGAAGCATGAGAAACTCATCTCTCCTCCCTTGTGTCTGTCTGCTTGCCTCTAGGGACCCAGAAGTCCCACCTATCCCTTCCACCCAGCAATTGTCCCTTATCTTTACTGACAGATCAAGAACCAATTGGGGAACAGAACTGTAGCATCAGTACAACCCCTACAGGGAACTTTTCAGTCCATCCCGTTATCTCCAAACACATGAAGGAATTCACACTCGAGAGAAACCTTTTGTATGTACACAGTGTGGGAAAGCTTTCAGCTTTTTTAGTTACCACAGACCTTAAAGAACTCATAGAGAGTAACCCTAAAGACAGAATTTGTTATGTCTTGATTATCCCTTTCATAACACTCATATATATGAGTAATCTCATGAGAGATTACATCTTGTATTAATTCAAAGATGAGGGATGTGATATGGAGAGTGAGTTTGATTAAAGGTCCAAAAGTCTTCATTTGGTATATGTGTGCAAATGTAACAGCAGATGAAAACTTCTTGTTCTATCAGCTTAAATTCCATGCCTCTGCCAGGAATACAGGCAATGAAGTGAAGATTGGCTGGATCATCAAGAAGGGTGCCACAGCTGAACAGAGAGACTCATCTCCGTTAAGGGGATCTCTCTCGATACATGGTGGGCTCCTTCTTGACTTTGCCTTCTAGTCTTACAGGCACAAAGCAAGTGTCATCAAATACAGCCTGGAGTCCTTTTCATATATGAATCATTCATGGCTGCTGGAGAAATACCCTCTTCTCATGTAGGATGTATGGCACTTCTGAATCCACACAGTAATCTTGGGGCTCCTGCTTGATTCCTGTCACTGACTGGAACCCAGGTCCTGGGGGACAAGGCGTCCTGGGGACCCCACATTCATAGAGTGAGTCCTGGTATTCCTGCTTAAATCTCTAAAGGGGTTGAGAAGCTTTGGGGACAATGGGCTTTGACACCTACTGGTGGTGGAGATGATTGTCTCCAGGAACTCCTGACTGAGGAGAGACGGGGTGGCAGGGCTCAGAGAGCTGTCACTGAAGTCTCTGTTCTGATGGACACTGGCTTCCAGGCACCATCTTTGGCATTTCCAGAGGCTGATGTGGTGAGGGGACTGCAAATATTTGTTGCTATGATCCAGATTCTGAATGTGAGAGTTGGATTTCATAAAACTGGAAGACAAAGACCAGTGATACCTACATCTTTGTAAACCACAAAATAAAATGAAGAGCATTAGCATAACGCAATTTTGTAAGCTTGTGACAGCAATATTACATAAGTTTAATGAGTGAAATGTTTTATCCAATCAGGTAGTTGTTTCTCCTGTCATTTTAAACTGTGTTGGACTCATTAGGGAGCAAATACTTATTTGTAATAGGTCAGAACTCATAAATAATACTGTATTTTCAAACTATTGTGGTTAATGGTGACAAATTATTCTTTCCGAATATTGTGACTTTCTTATTTTGTTCATATAACAAATCCTGACCATTTTGTATACACTTTCATTCTCTGGTGCACAAAAAATGTATAACGATTTATATTGCTCATATTTAAATTAACACTTTGAGAATTTCAGAAATTATTTTGAGCATATTCACCTCCCTCCCTTCCTCCCTCAACTCCACCCACCAGATCCAATCTCCCTTTCCTACCCATTCAATTTGTGTACTCATTTTTCCAAACCCACAGAGTTCTATTTACATTGTCCATATTCTTTTGGGTGTGTTGGGATGCCTGCTGGGGATTGGACAACCTGCCAGGTACACACCCTTGAAGACAAACTGACTTTCTCTCTCCCCATAGCTCTTAGTTGTCAATGGCTCCTCAGCTAGGGCAGACTTCATGCTGACCTTGCTTCTCCATGCTGAGATTTTGTCTTGTTGCTTGAGATTGTGTGGGTCATATGCATGTTTGTTTACAATATTGAGTATCTCACCCAGTGAAACACTTGTATCCAAGGCAATAGTCTACCGGGTCCCTTTTAAATAGTATTTTTGTTGTGGTGGTTGTCTGGTTGCTTTGGGGGTTTTGGTTTTGTAGTTCGGAGGTAGAATGTAGGTCATATGGTAAGCAAGTACTCATTTACTTTAGTCCAATAAATAAAACATCTTGAAATGGTTTTTAAAATATTAAACAAGAAAACTTTTTTTCTGATGTGAAACAAGTAATGGTGTACACAAATGTTAATAAGGCACCTCTTACTTGTATAACTTTAAAATCCAAAGCTATGTATCAAAGATTTGTAGATTCTCTTTCTGGTTATGATTTTTGGGGTTCTTTTTGAGATAGCATCAATCTTTGACTGGCTTACAGCTCAAATAATCTTGCTGAATACGTTGTAAAAACTGAATAGATAAGAGCTGGTGAAATAGCTCAGAGGTTAAGAGCACTGACTGTTCTTTCAGAGGTCATGAGTTCAAATCCCAGCAACCACATGGTGGCTTACAACCATCTGTAATGAGAAACAAATAAAAAACCTATGGGCCAGAGCGAGCGGGGGCCTGGAGCAAGAGGTAGAAGGGAAGGGGGAGAAAACTGAATAGATAAACACAGGAACTTCCTGGCATTTGACATTCATTGGACCATTTGGAGTATTATATGGAGTCTAGGGTATCTTCAAACTTCCTATATAACTAACTATGACTTTGAACTTTTGGTCCTCCCATTTCCACCTCGCAACTAAGAGTACTAAAGAACTTCCCCATCATATCACATTGGTGTGATATATAAGCTTTAATAAAAATAGACAGTGTAGGGAGAAAAAGAATAGACATGGTGGCCAGACACATCCTTGGCAAATGTTTAGGGAAAGAAGGAAGAGAAGGGATGTGGCCTTTTATAGAAGGTGAGAGTGTTACTGGCCCCGTCTCGTGCCACTTAGGTGGGGTTGAATTTAAATCACACTTTAAGCTGACTGTTCACTCACTTGAAGTAGTAAATGATATGGTGTCACTCGTCCTCACAGAAACTGTCTCTTTGGCATGAGGCATGATAGCATTAGGAGTTAGGCTCTATCTATTTATATCAGAGGTTCTCAACCTGTGTGGTGTGATGCCTTTGGGGGTCAAACAAACTTTCACAGGGGTTGCCTAAGACTGGAAAACACAGATATTTACATTATAGCTCAAAACAGTAGCAAAACTACAGTTATGAAGTAACAACAAAAATAATCCTATGGATCAGCATCACCACAACACGAGGAACTGTATGAAAGGGTTGCAGTGTTAGAGGGGGGCTGAGAACCACTGGTTTATATAAAACATTAGAAATCACTGGGCCTCAAGCCTTCAGGATCAGTGTGCTAGAGAATGGGGAATGTTGCCTCTTGTTTTGGATCGTTTTGTCTTTATAGAAGCTTTGTCAATGAGAAACTACAGAGGATAGAGAGGAAGTAGTAATAGGAGGCTAAAATGTGGACTAAAGTATTTGATGTTCTCTGAGTAGTGTTTTGGTTTTGTTATGCACAGAGTTTTTGGATCAACCTGTACGTTAGTTACTTTTCTGTTGCCATAATAACGCACCATGACCAAAAGTGGCTTATGGAAGAAGAGGGTTAGTTTGGCTTATAGTGCCAGAGAGATAAGAGTTTATCATGGTGGAGAGACATGACAGCAAGCAGCAGCCATGGAGGCCAGAGTATGAAGCTGAGAGGCTCACATGCAAGCAGAGAGCAAAATAGAAAAGGCACGAGTCTTTAAACTCTCAAAGCTAGCTTCAGTGACCTTTAACAATGATGTACCTCCTAAACTTCTCCCAACAGTGTCACCAACTTGTACCAAGGGCTCAAATATCTGAACCCATGGGGGATCATTCTCATTCAAACCACCACTGCCTCTAACGCATCTATATGAAGAAGTCAGGCTTAGAGAAAGTCAAGCTTACAGAAAGCCTCAGTCTTGTAGGGAAAGTATTTCTGCATGTGCCAGGTGAGAACATTAAAATGACTAGGTGACAATGGTGCTTTGGTAAACATGAAGGTTGCGGGGACATTTTCACCTCTGGTGTTGGGGACTGGGGATTGCAGGGAATTACAGGTTCCCTGAGTTATATCCTATGTGCCCTTGACCATTCACTGCTGACCTGCACTGGAGCTCTATTTCAGTGGTAAGTTTGCTCTTTGAACTTGGGAATATGTATGACCTTATGAGTATGGGCTTTCCTTGTGATCCTGTATGGTGAATATTTTTTGGGGGTTGTTGTTTGCTTGTTTGTTTTTTGTCAGCTTGACACAAGCTAGGGTTCTCTGACAAGAGGGAACTCAGTTGATGAATGGCAACCATCAGATTTGCCAGTAGACAATTGTGTGGGGTATTCTCTTGATTAATAACTCATGTGAGAGGGCCATTGCGGGTGGTGCTACCCTTGGGCAGGCAGCTGAACCATAAGAAAGGTTGCTGAATGCAAACCTGATTACAATCCAGAAAGCAGCATTCCTCCTTGGTCTCCACTTCCCCTCTGGGTTCCTACCTAGGACTCCTGACTCAGCTTCTGCAGATGACAGACCACAGCGTATAGGCTGACATAAACACTTTTGTCCTTGAGTTACTTTTGTTCAATATTTCATCATAGAAACAGGGAAACAATTTAGGACATCTTGAGGCTGAAAATGAATTTTACCAAAAAGACAAAGGTAATAAATGTATTATATACATTATGAC
Source organism: Mastomys coucha (assembly GCF_008632895.1). Lineage (NCBI taxonomy): Eukaryota > Metazoa > Chordata > Mammalia > Rodentia > Muridae > Mastomys > Mastomys coucha. The sequence goes on along the minus strand of NW_022196910.1, from coordinate 4,290,987 downwards.
GCAGTCACAGTGACTCCCTGAGAAGCAAGGAAGGAATGGAATTTGCACAAGACACACCAGGACCAAGTCCTCAGCACAAAGGGACAAAGGGCAGGGGATAAGAGACAAAGACAGGAGATAGAGGACAAAGGGGAAAGAGAAGGGAATAAAGGAGAGAGGTCAGGGATATTTGTCCTAGAGAGACAAAGGACTGCTTGTGGGTAGAGAAGAGACAGACACAGCACAGTGAAAAGCAGCAGGCTATAAAGGTAAAAGGGGGAAAGTCTATGGTGGGATGAGTTGGTTAATTTTGACTGAGCCTGTTAATTAGGGGAGCCAAAGGGGGGCTTTAGATTTCTGGACTTCAATATGTTGATAGCTGGATCTTGGTGGTCAGCCTCAGGAAGAGGAAGTGGCCAAATAAGGGAAGAGACCCTGGTGGCTAGCCTTAGGAATGTAATCTAACAGTTTAGTAATGCAGAAGGGGTGGGGGAGGGTAAGGCCCGCTGGGGCCTGCTAGAGCCTTCAAAGGGACCCCTAGTGCAGTGCCTGAGAGTTAGAAAATGTCTTTATCAGCTATTGAAGTTATTTAGTTTTACCTCACGGACGATTCCTGTAGGGACTGTATTTGCAGGGCAAAGGCTAAATTTCAGAACATTCACTGTCTCTCTTGGGAGTGACCTGTGGGTTCAGGGGCCACGTGTTATTTGGAAGATAGGTTGCAAATGTTTGCATATGACACCAGAAGTCATTGGGTCAAGTTAAGTAGTCGGTATCTCATCGTTAAAGTGTGAGCATATTCACTTTCCTTTTTGTCTCTACAAATTCCACTATCTCTATACCTTGAATAACTATATTTATTGGTTTGTGTGTTTGAATTTTATTAGTTTACAATGGAGAGATTTGAGAAATTATGTGTAAGAAGTGAATGGCTTCTCCAACAACCTAATAAATCTAATTGAGTCAAATTTACAGTTTTAAAAAAGGCAGGTTCATTGGGGGTAGTTCTCAGACAGGTTCACCAACCTTACAGAAGTGAAGTCACAAAGCAGGGCTGGTGTAGGGGCTTTTTTTGTTTTTGTTTTTTGTTTGTTTTCGAGACAGGGTGTCTCTGTATAGACCTGGCTGTCCTGGAACTCACTCTGTAGACCAGGCTGGCCTTGAACTCAGAAATCCGCCTGCCTCTGCCTCCCAAGTGCTTGGATTAAAGGCATGCACCACCACTGCCTGGCTGGGTAGGGGCTTCTTAAAGGGGACTGGGTGGGGTTAATTGTGATGTGACGGTGAAGTACTAGAGTTATAGCATTATTTGGTGAGTTTAGGGCCTGGTGGCAGGTGGGTCTGGCTTTGTCCTGTGTTTTGTGTGGGATTATGCAGGCACCAGCACCTGGTCAGAATTGAGAAGGGCAGGAACCTCTTGGCCCATACCATCTTGCCTTTGTCCCCAAATCTCCAGCCTAACAAGAAAGCTTTGGGCATGGGCCTCATTTCAAATTCCTGAGCTGTGTGTGGCCATCAGTGTTATAGGCATGGACTTGACTCTGTGGCCCAGTGCCAAGAAAAGGAAGTGGAAGGGATGCTGCTGCTGCTGCTGCTGCTGCTGCTGCTGCTGATAATGATGATGATTAATTTACCTTTATTTTGTGTATGCATGTCTGTGTAAAGGCGTTGGTTTTCCTGAAACTGTAGTTACAGACAGTGGTGAGCTACCATGAAGGTACTGGAAATAGAGCCAGGGTCCTCTGGAAGAGCAGCCAGTGCTCTTGACCACTGATCCAGTCTCCAGTCTTGGATATATGACCTTTTATGGGTCATTTACAATGTATACTTCTCTTCCACTTTCCTACAACAAGCTTTTCAAGCATTCTCCCTTGGAAGAACGAAGTCGGGGTATGTTAAGGGCTGCTAGTCTGCTGTTGCCCCTTTCATATGATAATGTCTGCAATCTACTTCTGCTAGACATCATCTGCTGGACATTCCCTGTTCTCCAGCATCATCAGGCCCTCCCTCATAGTCCAGTGTGACCTCACCTGTCCTAGGTGGTCCTTTCTCTCTAATGTCACATGTTGTCTCCATGGACCCTGAGCCTGGAAATCCCTGAACATGCCTGTGACAGGAGGAGGAAGCAGGAATTGCCCCAAGTGTTAAAAGCAAGTGTCAATCAGGGCAGGGAAGCCAGGACCAGTTTTGCTAATGAACCAGTTTTACTTACGATCTTTTCTTCTAGGCAGGGCCAGCGTGGTTAGAGAGGAAGAAGCTAGGTCAGCAGGGAAATGTGGTGCTCTTTTAAGCATGGGGTGCATCTCCAACCATTCAGCCTTTAGGAGCAGGCATGGCTTCATGTGCTTGTAACCTCAGCATTGGAAGGCAGATACAATCAAATTCCAAGAGCTTGCTGGCCCAGCCGTCCTAGCTAACATAGCGAGCTTCTGAGTCAGCGAGAGACTGTCTAAAGTAATAAGATAGAGCCTGATAGAGGAAGACAACATCCTGTTTTGGCCTCTGAGTGCTATGCATGGATGCATACATTCACATACTCACATGAATGAGCTATACCACATACCTGTCAAGATATGGTCCCACTATTGACCCATCGTTGTCTAGTGTTGGTATCATCCTATAAGTGATCTAATATGTTGTTAGAACTGTGTGAAATACCTTCCAGGGACACAAGTCCCTCTTGGGTGGTGTTCTTTCCTTCTAGCATGAGATAACTATTTCTTTGGAGGCCATTGTTTCAGTAGCCTGATAGACTGAGAGAAAGGAGAAACTCAAATTTCTCATCAGAGCAGTGGTTCTCACTCTTCCTAATGGTACGACCCCTTTAATACAGTTTCTCATGTTGTGATGACCCGAGATATAAAATTATTTTTGTTACTGCTTCATGATGGTAATCTAGGTACTTCTAGGTGGATATCTGATATGTAGGATATCTAGCATGTGACCCCTGAGAAAAGGTTCATTTGACCTCCAAAGGGGTCATGACTCACAACTTGAGAACCACTGTGTCGGAGTCTTCAATTCTGCCAGTTACATGAGGAGCATTGAAGTGGAAACTTCTAGTTTCTTTGCAAAGTTAATGATGTCAAATGATGTTCTGCTGGGGCACACAGGTGAATGAATGTCTTGCTAAAGCAGACATGGGAAAGGCTGTTTTCCTGAAGCAGACATGGGTGAAAGGATGTTTGGATATAGCAAACACATGAAAGGAGGCTTTATGAAGCAATATAAATATGATCCCACAAAGAGTGGGAGATGAGCCCTAAGCACTGGTTTGGTTTGCTCCACCTTGCTATTCTTCACTAAGGACACGCATGTACTGGTTTGCCTTATGTAACATTGTTGAGCTCAACTTGTAATGTTGCCATTTCAAGAAACTTGGTCAAGAACTGTTTGTGAGGCTCCTGTGGCAACTTGCTGTTTCTGTGTTCTTGCCTGTGGCTGGTTGGTATTCGTGCCTGGTGTCTGCCTGCAGAAAACTGGACTGAAGCTGCTAGTTCATGTGTGGTGTCTGCCAGCCTAGAGGACTGCTCTGCAGCTGCTGAGTCATGCCTGGGGTCTGCCTGCCTAGAGGACTGGTCTGCAGCTGCTGAGTCATGCCTGGGGTCTGCCTGCCTAGAGGACTGGTCTACACTGCTGAGTCATGCCTGGGGTCTGCCTGCCTAGAGGACTGGTCTTCAGCTGCTGAGTCATGCCTGGGGTCTGCCTGCCTAGAGGACTGCTCTGCACCTGCTGAGTCATGCCTGGGGTCTGCCTGCCTAGAGGACTGGTCTGCAGCTGCTGAGTCTTATTTGGTGTTTGCTATGGGACGGAACTGCTGAGAAAAAAGATAGAGCTCGCCCCCAAAAGAACTATTGCTGAACAGGTCCGCTTTCCCCATATCCTAACAACTTTTCTCTTCCACTACCTCTGCTGGGTGGTGAGCTAGAGGAGAGGATGATCCCTTATTAAAAGTAGGTTGCAAAAAATTCATTCCTACAGAGCCTTGTTAGGACTTGGACGTTGGCTAAGCAAGTAGAAACTGGCAAGCAGAGGCACCTTCATTTCTATCCTTCCTTCTACTTTTCTTCCTCCTCTTTCTCCTCCTTCCCGGTTGGTTTTGTTTGTTTGTTTGTTTGTTTGTTTGTCTGTTTGTTGTTTTTGAGATAGGGTCTCTCTACGTGGTCATAGTTTTCCCCAAACTCCCTTAACTATACCTGACTGGCCTTGAACTAACAGAAACTAGCCTGCCTCTGCCTCCCAAATGCTGATATTAAAGACATGCACCACCATGCACAGTTCTTTTATTCTGATCTTAGGTACTAACATTAACTTTCATGTGGTAACATACAGATGTGCATGTTACAGAGTGGCCTGGGAAAGGGTTAAAGAGACTGCAGTGTTGAAAGGGGATGAGAGATCAGAAGCCTGTCCTAAAGACAGGCAGAGTGTGGTTATAAAAAAAAAAAAAAAGCAAAAATAAGTCTCTAGAGGATGAGATAAGTAGGCTTAGCAGCTACAAATGCAGAGATTTCAGATGTGCCCATGGAGGGCAAGCTGCTCAATGCTCAGTTGTAATGGAGCCCCTAGTAGAGCCATGGCTATCCTGGAACTCACTCTGTAGACCAGGCTAGCTTTGAACTCAGAGATCCACCTGCTTCTTCCTCCCAAGTACTGGGATTAAAGAAGTAGGCCACCATCACCTGCTCTTTTTTTATTTTTATTATTTGCTTGTTTATTTGTTTATTTTGTTGTTGTTGTTTTCAGATAGGGTTTTTCTTTGTATCACACACTGTCCTGGAACTGGTAGGCCAGGCTGGCCTTGAACTCAGAGATGTACCTGTATCTGCATCCCAAGTTACTGGGATTAAAGGGGTTCACCACCACTGCCCAACTAGGCAAGTGTTTTATTGTACTAATTTTCTGGAAGAGTCTCCTGAAGATTGGTTGTGTGAGTAGGCAATGTTCCTGCTATCCTTTGGTCTTTTGGTCTTAGGGTATTCCTTTTATAGTCTCAGGTGAAGGGGTTACATCTGGTATAGTTGATAAGTGCAGGGGTTTGGTGTTTCTGATATATGCTTATTTTATCTTTAGGTATGTTCTGATTTATATCAGTCATGTCCTGATATAAATAATTTATCTGTTTGTGTCTGCTGGTGTGTGGTAGATGATGGTTGGCTTTTTTCCCATGTATTTATTTATTTATTTATTTATTTATTTATTCACTTTACATTCCAATTGCTGCCCTCCTCCATCCTCTTCTCCCAGTCCAATCCTCCCACCCCCTGCCCCCATTCTCTCCTCTCCTCCTCAGAGAAGTGGAGACCATCACCACAACCACTGGCACCAACCCATCCTGATACATCAGGTTGTAGATGATGGTTGTTTTAATGTGTAAAGAAGATGGATAATTCTTTTTTGACACTGATACTCAAACTGGAGTAACTCTAGTGAAGATTGCTGCTTAATAAAATGAAGTCATTGGCTGGGCAGTGGTGGCACATGCTTTTAATCCCAGCACTTGGGAGGCAGAGGCAGGCGGATTTCTGAGTTCGAGGCCAGCCTGCTCTACAGAGTGAGTTCCAGGACAGCCAAGGCTACACAGAGAAACTGTCTCAAAACAAAACAAAACAAAAAAATGAAGTCATTGTAGGCTTGACAGAGCCAGAAAGCTGGTATTCCCCACACCCCATCTTCCTTGCCCCGTCCTTTCTTCATCTCAGGGGCACCTGCTTTTCCTATGAGTCTTAGATTCAAGAAAATCTTCCTCTAACTACCATGAGTGGTGTCATTATGACAATAATTCTTAGAACTTGCAATAAGCCCCAAATTTCCATCTCTCTCCAACACTGCCAAGCTCATCAGAAAGGGGGAATCCATATGCATAGAGGCTGGAGTCGTGCCCTGTCGTAAGTGTTACTGTCCTTTGATTGTCTCTGTACGCTGTTTTAAAACACAAGATCCTGATACATGTAGGTCATGACTATGTGAAGAGAATAACACAATAAAGAAAGCCCCAAGTGTTAAGAAGAAATGACAAGGCCCAAAGAGGATAAGAGAAAGGTTGAAATGAACCATTTCTTGCAAATCCCAGGAAATGTAAGTTGAGTGTATCATTTGATGTTCCATTCAAGCATAACTCTTTGCTGTGGTCTCCAACACCTACCTGTCATTTGTCTAGTTCCTCAACCAAGGCCACAGGTTTGAGTTTTGCATATCTTGTTTTTATCTGGAGTTACAAAAGTTTTGGTCACCCTGGTCTTGTGTTTAGAGGATTTTATTCTGCATACAGGATCTCCTGACATCGTGTGTACTGCAATCACTTTTGTTTTGCCTTGCTGTCTCTATTTTAAGGCAGAGTACTGCTAGCCAGTCAAGGCTGACCTAGAGCTTGCTATGCCATTGCAATTGGATTTGAACTCACCGTCTGTGGTGACTCAGATGCTAAATGTTCCCCATGGTCTCTGACATTTGAATACTTGATCCTCAACTGGTGGTGCTGTTTGTGTACTATAGAAATTATGCTTCTGGGGGCAGGCTATCCTGACCTGTGGGATCTTAGTTATTTAGTGGGTTCGAGGAGGGCTGGCCTGAAAGAGAATAGGCGAGAAAAAGGAGGGAGACCAAGCAAATCTTTCGTCAAGGCCCGTTTAATGATGGCCAGGGGCCAGAATATAAGTGTACAGAAAGAGGAAATAGGGAGGGGCTGGAAAAAGGGGGGATTCAGCTAGAACAAAGAAGGAGAGGGGAACATCTGGACAGGTGTTGATAAGGGGCCCGAGACATCTTGTGGCCTTATCTCGGGATGCTGTCTCTGTGGAGATGACTCCAGGCACCTCCAGCAGGGCAAAGGTTAACACTTTCACAGGGAAAAAAGTGCTTGGTTCACAAGTCTCCTGGCTCTGGGTGTCTCCGCCAGAATAGGGGTCAGCAATTGGCCCAGCTAGAGAGTGCTCGGCTTCTAACAGCAGGCTTTGATAGCTTAAATACTCTTGCCATTTCTAGTCTGCTCTCTCTGCTTCCTGTTTGTGGTCAAGATGTGAGCCTTCAGGTTCTGCTGCTACCACCACACCTGCTGTTTGTTGCCATTCCTCCCACCCTGACACAGACTTGTATTCTTTTGGAACTGTAGGCTCAAATAAATATGCTCTTTCTCCGGTAAGCTGACTTGGTCATGGTGTTTTTATCATGGAAATAAAAAAGTAACTGATACACTATCCTTCTGTTTCTGCCTCTTAAGTGCTAGTATTGTAGGTATGTGTCACCATTACTGCCTCATACTCCCCTTAATGTTCACACATTCATTTGATTTTTTTTTTGTGTGTGTGTGTAAAACATAACTCTTACTTCACAAGAAATAAGAGTTTGTTTATTCTGGAGCCAAATTTAACACAGATTCAAGGTACCACAAATACTATGTTATATTCTGATGTGATAACAGTTTCATGAAGTTTTCCCAGACAGAGAACAAAAGAAATTTACAAATCAAGGCTTTTAAAAAATACATTTGCTGGAAGCATTGGATAGACAGGTTACAGCAAAGCAGAGAAATCCTAGCTATAGGTTTCAGAAGTTACTGGATCACATACTTAGTACTCTTTTCACAGTGTGGTTCCAGGAGATTGAACTCAGGTGGTCAGGCTTGGTAGCACGTGCTTTTGCCTACTGATCCATCTCGCTAGCCCTAGGATTTTTTTAAATGTAGTTGTATCTTCTGGTGACTTTAGTTCACAGCTGCATCCATTTCTTATTGGGTATTCTTTTTTAGAAGTAAACTCTTACTCTAAAGGCTGACTGGCTGTATTTCTCTCCCTCTCCTTTCTTGTACAATGGCTAATTGATGGTGTCTTTTTTCTTGTGCTTTCTTCAGCCCTTTCTCCTCTCACCATCTGGTTCTTTTCTCTTCCTTCCTTTCCCTTCTTCCCCTCTCCTCTGCTTTCCTCATCTCCCCTCCTTCTCTTCTTCCTTCTTTCTCATCGATACACATGCAAAGATTCACCAAGATTCACATACACCCCACTTCACCCCCCTCGCTTCTCCCATCAGCATCCGTGTATCTCAAGCTCATGTGGCACTTGCTTATACATAGCACAGAGTAAGCCTAGAAATAATCATTCTCCTCAGACCTCTTGAGTGCTGAAATCACTGTGTTTTAAGGTAGTAAATGAATATCAATGTATTTCCTAAAACATGTTAGATACTGTCCACATATAGAGATGCTGCTTGGTTTCTCTTTAGGGATGGTGAATAAAACCTATGCTAAAATGAAAATATAGCAGAAAATGTACTTCCTGTTAGTGAACTTTAACCTTAGACTAGTACACTTGGAAGATTCTCAGATCAAATACATATCCTGAGATTTGGAGAAACCAGTTTTTTCTTCTATATTCTTTCTTTTATCTTTGTGTGTGTGTGTGTGTGTGTGTGTGTGTGTGTGTGTGTGTGTGTGTACATGCAAGCATATGGCACAGCAAATGTATGGGACTCAGAGGACAACTTTCAGGAGTCACGTTCATTATTAAACCCTTGTTTCTGCCATGCTATGCCCTCCAGGATGGCCAGCCCATTAATTTCTGGGTGGCTCACCTGTCTTCACCTCACATCTGACTGGGTCTTGTTCCCCAATGAGATTCTTGATTTCTCAGTAAAGAAAGCAGGGGAGCCAATTGCTTGGTGCAACGTATAGGCAGGACTTCTTGGTCCCAGGAGGAAAAGGAGATGCAGGGAAGGAGAGAAGGGCTTTTCTGTCATGCAAAGAAGAATGAAGCAATCATATAGTCTTGGGAGGGGAGCTACAGGTGGGTGGCCAAGGATGTTTGACAAGGGCTAGGTGGGACTGGCCACCTAGGGCAGGTGGAGAGACAGAGACAATAAATTGGTAAGGGCACGCTTTTTCAGGCAGGAGATAATAACACCCAGCAATTGTGCCGAGAAGGCAAATTGTAAAGGAATTAACTCGTGTGTGTATGTGTGTGTGTGTGTGTGTGTGTGTGTTAGCATAGCAGACCCCAGGCAAAGGAGATTACAGATATGTTCCACCTTGTGCAGTTTTACCATCCAGTGGCCATCAGTATCTTATCTAGTGTATGCCTATGTAGTGTGTAGTTTTCCACTACCTACCTTTCCTTGGGGAAGTGACCACACTACCAACCCCCTCCTGGCTTCCCTTGAATCCACAGATAACACACACACACTCACACACACACACACACACACTAACACACACTTGTTCATTTTCTTTTTTTCTTTTCTTTCTTTTCTTTTTTTTTTTTTTTTTTTTTTTTTTTTTTTTTTTTTTTTTTTTTTGGTTTTTTTTTTTTGAGACAGGGTTTCTCTGTGTAGCCCTGGCTGTCCTGGAGCTCACAGGCTGCCTCGAACTCAGAAGTGCACCTGCCTCTACCTCCCAAGTGCTGGGATTAAAGGCATGCACCACCACCACCTGGCTCACACTTGTTCATTTTCAACTTGCCTTCTTGGCACAATTGCTGGGTGCTACTATTTCCTGCTTAGAAAAGCGAGCCCTTAACAATATTCTTATCTCCACTCCTCCCACCTGCCCTAACCTTCAGTTGGTCAGTTGAATCTCATCTATGCTAAAACATCTCTGACCACATGCTTATAGAAGTGGCCACAGCCCACTGCTCTTTCCGAGACCTCACATTTTTGCCTGGTTCTCCTCTCTCCAAAGCATGTCGAACTTCCTCTCCCCTTTTTTGTGTCCTCTTTTCCTCCAGGGACCCGGAAGTCTTTCCTGTACCTTCTGCCCAACAATTGGTCTAAGGCTTTCTTTATTGACAGATCAAAAACCAATTGGGGAACAGGACCATAACAGCAGAACTGCTCCCTACACGCCTATGATTTTTTTCTTTTACTGAAAAGCTTCTTTAATAACTAATTGTGAGATGTAACTTCAGAAACAAACTTAAATATTGGTTATTAGAAAGAGACTTAGCATATCTTTCTCTCTCGTAGGAAGCTCACACTTACAACCTTTAGTGTGACTATTCTTTTCTGCAATACTGCTCTTTCTACTACTACTCTGATTCCTTCTGTCAAACTGAAAGGAATGTATTATTGTTATCTCCAGTCCACATACTCTGAGCCTGAGGGTCTCCAGTGTTCTTGGTCTGACCACATAAACTTTAATCGTGGTTCTTGTGGCTGTCAACCTTGACCTTTAACACACTGTACTCAATTCTCCCTTCAGACAATGTGTCTTTGCCTTTGATGTCAAGTGCATATTAACTCTTTTATAGGGTCACTTTAATTTCTAGTTCTATCTATTTTATGACTTAAGATATTTTCTTCCCACACAGGTTTTCTGCTCTCTCAGTATAATTACTAGGTCGACTTCAGGAGACAATACCCAAAGAACAAATATGTATGGCAAGATGATTCAGCCCCCACCTTCATGGGAGTGTCTCTTGGTGGATTCAGAACTCTTCTGTCCCAGTTTGTTCCCCTGTAGAACTTGGAAAGGCTTAATTAATAGTTTTTCAATTTTCACAAGAATCTAATTTTGGCATAAACAAAAACATGTGTAACTTCTCATGTTGTTCTGGTTAGTTTTATTGTGCTCCTTGCTAGTGTGTGTGTGTGTGTGTGTGCGAGTGCTTGCGTACATGCGTGCATGTGTGTGTGTGTGTGTGTGTGTGTGTGCGCACGCGTGTGTGATTCTGGGATAGAACCAAAGGCCATATAGCTCAACCATGGAGCTATATATCAAGAAAAATAAACTCCTTATTAAAAGAAGGCACACTGGAGTGATAGCTCAAGTGTTAAGAGCACTTGGTACACTTGTTACATATTGCTGCTAATAGCCATCTGTAATTCCAGTTGTAAATGATTTGATGCCCTCTTCTGGCCACTGTGAACACTTACACACATAGTACAGAGGCATACATGCAGGCAAAAACACAAAATAAAATAAAAATAAATTAATTAATTTTTTTAAAAATCTGGGCAATGGTGGCACACATCCCAGCATGCGGAAGGCAGAGGCAGGCAGATCTCTGTGAGTTTGCGGCCAGCCTGGTCTACAGATTGAGTTCTGGGACAGCTAAGGCTACAGAGGGAAACCCTGTCTCAAAAAGCCAAAATCAATCAATCAATCAATCAATCAATCTGAAAAAAAGAGAGTGTATGTAGTCGTTTGACTAGATTTTAAATGCTTGGCCCACAGTGAGTGACATTATTGGGGAATGTATCCTTGTTAGAGTAGGTGTAGCCTTGTTGGAGGAAATGTGTCACTGTGGGGGTGGGCTTTGAGGACTCCTAGTGCTCAAGCTCTGCTCAGGACAGGAGAGCCTCCTCCTGAATATAATCTGAATTTTATAGGGATGTTTGATTCATAGTGTCCAGACACATAGCTTGAGTAAGAGAGCAACTTCCTTGCTGTTTTTTACATACAAATTTATTTTTATTTTTAATTATATGTATGAGTCCATGTTTTGTGTGTGTGTGGGTATGTGTATGTATGTATGTATGTATGTATGTATGTATGTGTATGTGAGAAAGAGGGAGAGAGGGAGAGAGACCCCACCTATGGAAGTCTGAGGCTTTGGGTTCTCCTGGAGCTGGAGTTTACAAACAGTTGTGAGAACTCTGTTCTAGGAACCCACTTAGAACAATATGCACTCTTGGCCACTCAATTATCTTCCAGGCCCTCTTAGCTATTTTTTGTTTTGTTTTCATTTATTTTAAATTTTACAGTAAGTATGTGCATGCCATGTGTATGCTGTGTGGGTATGTATGGCCCAGCATGTGTGTGGAGGCCAGAGGACAATGTATAAGGCTTGGGTCCCCCCTTCCACCATCTGGTTACCTGGGACTGAACTCAGGTCACAGAACCCATGCCATTAGGCAGCAAATGCTCTTACCTCCTGAACCGTCTGGACAACCCACTTGTGGAGTTTTTTGTTTTGCTTTGTAATGTTTTGTTCTTTCTGTGCTGTTTCCCATACTGGGGACAAGCACTCTTCTAGTGGGCTGTGGACTCTCAGCCTCTTGCTTGTTCCCCCTCCCCCACCCCCCACCCCACCCCAAACCCCACATAGTTACTGAGCACAGTATCTATTGAGGCAGGAAGAACAAACAGATCTTTGAAGAAGACCCTGTGTTCCTGTCCTCTTAGGGCTGTGGCTTTAGTCAGGTAAAAGGGACAGTGCTGAATGAGTCATTTGCATGACAAGGTGTTGAGCACCACAGTGGAGGAGGAAGTGTCCTGCAGGACACCCTCGTGTACCAGAAGCATGGGAGGCCCATGGAGTCCTCGAATGCATGGCAGAATGTCACAGTGCTTTCTGTAACACTTAAGCTGCTTGGGTCTCTGGGACTTCTGTGTGTTGGGGAAACAGAGGGCCACCCCAACCCTTCACTGTAGGTCTTGCTTCTCAGGCAGACACTAAAGTTTAGGCTTCAACCTAAGCAGAAGAAAAAACCAGCTAGGGAGCATTGCTTCAAAGTGAGTAGCTGTGATTTCTCCATCTCAGCCTGCAGCTGTGTGTGCATCAGCCTCAGATGCCTGCATCTCTGTGGCTGGTCCTCAGAGGCTCTGTCATTTGTGCAAATGAAGTGGAGACTGGAATTGCCTGTCAACTTTTAATGAGGCCCCAAGAGTCACTAAAAAGTCTCCTGCTGTGAGTCTTGGCAAAACTTGGAATTGGTTTCCTGGGGACTGTTATGGCAGGGAAGTTTGGCAATTTTCAGCAAGATGTCCCGTTTGGCTTTTTAACGCCAGTAAAAGCAATTGAACTTTGTTCATCTCAGATGTGTCCTCCAGGAGAGAAGCCCAGGGGCTTTGACTGATAAGCACAGAGAACTTCAGAGCAGGACTGGATATGTCAGATTCTTACAAAACATTGTAACACCTTTACATGTGAAAGCCATGGGGTGAAATGGATTCTCATGGGAATTTCTCCTTTAAGCAGAAACTTGGTTGAGAACTTTTTTCTCTTCATGCTCCTCCTCCCTGGGTGTGATAAGACCAACCTTGGACTCTAAGTGTGCATAGCAAGCACATTCCTACTGACGCCCACTCTCTCTACCCTTGCCATTTCTTTAAACTGGGTTATTCCTTTCCTACATTAAAGTCCTTATATAATAGAAGCTCATTGTCCACCCCCTCCCTCGTCCTATTTCAACTTGTTTTCTGGAGAGCTGAGTTCAGAAAGGATATTGACACAACAAGTGTTCTGGCTTCTAAGTGTTTCTTGAAAATGAGTCTAGTGGAGACTTGAGAATGAGACCACACATCAAAAGTCCATGCCTGGCCTGGGACAGAGAGGACAGGCAGGCCAGAATATCTGTAGTTTCATACAACCTCTGACATAAACAGGTTAGTCCAATGGTCGGTGAAGCATTGGGGAGATGTCATCTGGTACACACAGTCATGATGCTACCAGTTATGGGTGGTGGTGGCACACACCTTTAGTCCCAGCATTTGGGAGGCAGAGGCAGGGGGATTTCTAAGTTTGAGGCCAGCCTGGTCTACAGAGTGAGTTCCAGGACAGCCAGGGATACACAGAGAGACCCTATCTTGAAAATACAAAAAATAAAATAAAATATAATATAAAGAAATACATATTTGCTGGGTGGTGGTGGCACACGCCTTTAATCCCAGTACTTGGGAGGCAGAGGCAGGCGGATTTCTGAGTTCGAGGCCAGCCTGGTCTACAGAGTGAGTTCCAGGACAACCAGGGCTACACAGAGAAACCCTGTCTCGAAAAACCAATTAAAAAAAAAAACATTTATAAGTGTCAGTCAATTCAGTAATGAGCTTGCAGGATAAGAAGGAAAGCCCTTCAAAAGTGTCCTTTTGACAGCGAGGGCCCCAGGTCAGGATCTGTCCTTCACTTTTTGGCAGAAGGATGATGTTCTCGGAAAAAACATCCATGCCAAATACTATACTGAAATGTCCACATCAAAAAACCTCTGTTCTGCCACGCACACCTGCGTGATGGCGGTATTTGAGGTGAAAACTTCAAGGAAAGTCAGCCTCCTGC
>NW_022196910.1:4254331-4275421 GCF_008632895.1 Mastomys coucha | reverse complement strand
TCAATGTACAAAGAATTACTCTGATTGATATTAAATTGTATTGACAACAAAATAGACTAAAAAGCAATCGCTACTCTATGTTGGGGTGGAGGTGGAGAAAGAATGAGTCCTTGAAGCAGGAGGAGGCAGTGAGGAGGCTCTGGCCAGGGACGCCCGGCCGTGGTCCTGCGGCTCACTCCCGCTGCACCATCTTAACTTTCGGTGGCCGCAGGAAGGTCCGATTCTTCTTCTCCTTCTTCCCCTTTGTATTTGCCTGGAAATTTCGTCAACTGTCCACTCGACTATCCCGACTTTCCTCAAAGTTTTTCTGCCACTCTCTTTCTCGCCTGGCTTTTTCCTGGGCTTCAATCTCCTCTTCTCTCTGTCGCTTCCTCTCATGCATTTCTTTGGCTTCTCTCTCTTTCCTTTTAATCTCCAGCTCAGCAAACAGCTTCATGGTCTGTTTGTAGACTGCCTGTTTGAACAGTTCGGGGTCATCTTCCTCTACAGTCGTAGGCTTTCCTTCCTTCTTTAGTTGTTTTTTTCACTCTTTAACAGTGTGTTCCACGTATTCTTTTCCTGCCTGAATTACATCCAGGGCCCTCTTCTTTTGTTCCTGATCCAGTAGCAACTTGTAAGCTTTGTCCACAGCTTCAAAAGCCTTCTGTGCTCTGTCAGCATCGTCCTGGTTTTTGTCAGGATGCACCAAGATGGACAACTGACGGAACCGCTTTTTTATTTCTTCATCTGTCACTTCAGGATCTATCTGAAGAACCTCAAATGGGTTCAGATTAAAGTAAGAGGAACCAGGACGAGTCAATCTTTCGATCTGATTTTTGGATGTTAGAACTGAATCTCTCTTCTCTATTTGTTTCACCTCACTGTAGAAGGTCATAAATGCCTCCTCTGTGCTGCCTCCGCCGCCTGAAGCACCACTCTCTCCCGAAGCCGCCATTTTCCCGGTTAGCCACCACGTGACCAGGACTCAGGAGTTTTGACTTCACAGATCCTACACCTTGTCCGGAATGTGCCAGGCTATGAGAAGCCGTGGGACCCCTCTCCAGGTTTGGGCGAGCTCAGTCTGAGGTCCCCTTTTACAGGGAAGAGTGTCTGGGAAGGGGAGTTTTATTGGCTAAGTTCTTCAGGCCTTTAGGTCCCTTGTTAAAATGGAGATCTGTCTTGAGGCTACATGATCTGTGGTCGAGTCCTCTACCCGTGGAGGGGCTTGGGGTGTGGCCCTTACATGACTGATGGCCACAGACCTCTAGAGTGGATAGCTGTGGCCTCGTGTCAGGAGCCTGGTGTCTAGGAGCGAGGCAAAAAGCTTACCGTTCCTTGTAGAGTTATCTGTAGGGGCCTCTGGAGTTTTAAACCTAGCTCAACCAGAAACCAGGCTGCCTTTAATGAACCCACAGGCCCAGCCCAATACCTTTAGATGTTGAGTCTCCAGTTCAACAAGGAGGCTGGAGCTTCATAACCTTTCACTAATCAAGGAGCCCAGTGTGGCTTCAAGCATTGGTCCAACACACCGGTGTTCTCTCTCTCTCTCTCTCTCTCTCTCTCTCTCTCTCTCTCTCTCTCTCTCTCTCTCTCTCTCTCTCTCTCTCTCTCTCTCTCTCCCTGTCTTTCCCATCCTTACAGCACCTAATGGCAGATCAACATTTATTTAGGACTTAATACTCTGAACTAGTTTTCAGTGTAGGAAGAGTATTTTCTTTCTTTTAAAACAAGCTTGATATATATTCTTTAACAAGCTCTCTCTCTCTCTCACATGGTGTGTTCTATTGATCCTATTCATCCACATGAATGATTCTTTCTTCTGTCCCCTTCCACCTCACTCAGAACTCTTTCTTTCACACCCATTCCCCTCCTACTTTCAAGTCTTTTATTTTTTTTTTAAAAAAATAAGCCACTGACTGTACTCAGGTCTCCACTGATTGTACTCAGGTCTCCACTGACTGCACTCAGGTCTCCACTGACTGCACTCAGGTCTCCACTGACTGCACTCACTCAGGTCTCCACTGACTGACTGTACTCAGGTCTCCACTGACTGCACTCAGGTCTCCACTGACTGCACTCAGGTCTCCACTGACTGCACTCAGGCCTCTTGTATGTGAATTGGCACAGGCTTACTGCATGCTGAGCGGGCTTCTTTTCCTCTACTGACATAGAAAAGGATGCAGGCTCTGCTTAGTCACATCCCCCACTAGCTGTGACGCAGGGCCGTTTGCTTTCATCTCTGAGGTTCATTGCAGATGAGCGATAATTTGCAAGCAGCAGGTATCGTGGGCTGTGTAACTGAGGTGATGAGCCCTAAGTACCGAGCTGTGCTATGGTGTGACACTTGAGAGCTGTTGTCATCGGCGGAAGCCCCAGGGACATGCTTCCTCTGACACTAGTAGAGCTCTGCCTCTGCCTCTGCCTTCTTGACAGTGCTCTTTCCTCTTTGTGGCTTTTGCTTGTCACGCTTTGGGAGCATAGTCTCATCCTGTAGGCTTGGCATTTGGCCTCTAGTCCGAGCAGAGCTGGAGCTCCTGATTACTCTCACAGATGTCAATCCCCACCCTGACAGCTAAGCTACTCTCTGCCTCTCTGCCCTCTCCCTGCCCCCTACCATGCTCCTCCCATCCACAGCCTTGTGTTTGGTGCAGAAGAGGAGGAGGCTGGCAGCTGCAGTTCTCTCTTCTCTGACCCTGAGTGGCAACAGGTCTCATCTGCCCCAGTTTGGGTGGGTGGGGGGTGGGGGTGGGGGGTTGTCCTTTACTCTGTCTTTTCTCTCTGCTCCCTTGCTGCCCCTACTTGCTATCCATGTTGCAAACAGGTAAACTGCAATAGGGAATGATTAATAACAGATGTTTTATTGTTTTAAATCTATGGAGGGTTTTTTTTTCTTCTTCATGACTTTGTGCTGAATATGGCACTTTCTTTTGAAGCAGTAAAAATGTCTCAGAACTAAATAGACATGGTAGTTATACCTCATGTGGATGACTAAATTCTACTGGACTACCCATTTTAAAATGCTTAATTACTTAACTAAACTTAAGACTTAATTTTATGTTGAGTGAGTGTAGTTTTAAATTTTAAAAATAGAATACATGGTACAACATATCAATCTAAAAAATATGGTGCTCAGTGAATGAACACAGTAAAGAGGTCATGTGAGTTCTGGTTCTGGTCCTAGGACATGTCCTTCACAGGACATCCACAAAGATGGGAAGCTGGTTCCATGGCTGCCAGGACTCGGGGACAGGTAGAGGAAGTGACTGCTGCTGGGACCTTAGGTCATACAGTGCAACTTAATGCTTCTGGGCTGTGGCCATTAAAAGAGTAAATTACACATTATTTACAATTTGCTGAAATCCCAGCAGTGGGTGTTGGGGGTGGAGCCTTTCCTGCACTAAGAGCACAAGTCTGAGTCGTGGGTGGGAAGGAGGGAACACAAGGAAGAGGAAGGAGTGTGGGGAGCAAAGGGGGTTGAGGAGGAGGAGGAGGAAGCATGGGATGGGAGAGGGGAGAAAGGGAGGAGAGAGAACGACTGAGAAATGGAGGGACATTGGAGCTGGAGAAGGAGGAGAGGAAGGGGAGAGAAATTAGAGAAAACTCCATGCCTAGTCCTAGCCCAGATGTATGGAAGCAGATTAAAAGGCCCTTAGGAATGCACTTTCTAAATGTGTACAGGCAGTCAGAGAGTGGGACAAGATACCCATGGGTGCCTACTGTATCTCGTATTCCTGTACATCTGTGGGTGAGAGACACCCTCTACACACTGCATTCACCTCTCACCATTTGTGCTGCACATTCCATCAGTAAACTGAGCGTGTCCACAAAGCTTTTGAGTGCACATCCTTGCACAGGAGCCACGGTCAGACCTGAGCTCTTACACAGATACTGAGATTCCTCCGGCCCCAGAAAGATGACCGAGATGCATCCACACATGGAGACGTCACAGGCAACACAACAGATACGTGTAGATGATGGGTTAATGCCAGCCCCTATCCTTCTAGATCTATTACTTGTGACAATGAGTACAGTTCTTCCAAGGGCAGACAGTAAGGAAATCCACCTTGTAGGTGGACCTCACCTGCTTTCTGAGTTGAAGGCCCACTTCTAATAATCCCTTTTCCCTGAGAACATCCAGAGACCAGAAGCTAGTGTCACCCTCTGAAAGATGGCAACCTGAGATGTACACTGGCCTTTGGTGGAGGCCACCAGACTACCCTACCCAGTAGCAGAGGAGACTTTGTCCCCCTTTGCCTGTACCATAACCCTGTAAGCCCACACATAGGCTTAGGTGGGAGGGAGAGAAGGCTGAGCCCTTGCTTTATGCCTGTTCTCTGCAGAGATTTTTTTGCCACTCAGAAGATCCCTGGATGACAAGGGGTTGCACTGGGGACCCAACAGGCAAACTGAGGCCTCAAAAGACTTCTTTTCCAGTCTTCCTTGGGATCAGTCCACAACCTCAAGAGCAGCCCTTGTATCTTCTCTGAAGGCCTTTTGTGCCTTCCCTGGTCAGAGAGGAACTCCTCTGGCTCCAGAAAGATGACAAATTATCCTAAGGAAGGCCGGGCGTGGTGGCACATGCCTTTAATCCCAGCACTTGGGAGGCAGAGGCAGGCAGATTTCTGAGTTCGAGGCCAGCCTGGTCTACAGAGTGAGTTCCAGGACAGCCAGGACTACACAGAGAAACCCTGTCTCGAAAAACCAAAAAAAGAAAAAAAAATTATCCTAAGGAATAAGAGTGACAAGTAGGTGCTCTGGACCTGGAAAGGATTAGAAAAGGGAGGGACTAGAAAAGGAGGTACCCACAATCCAGTGACAACCTAGTACCCAAGCAGCCATAATTAAACAGAGTGGGTTCTTTACAAAAATAAGAGACATAAAGTAGGAGGGGCAGATGTTTGGAAAGAGTCCAGAATGAGTAGTTGGAGGGATAAGAGAGGGAAATCAAGGTGAATAGGAGCAAAGGTCCTTAAATTGTCAAAAGAATAAAAATTTAAAGTTCTAAAACCATAAAATGCAACTCCCAAAGTATGGGTCCTTGTGAGTCTCCCTTCTCCCCCAGGGTCACTGGGACTGGCCCATTAGGATGAAGGGAGCAGACTCAGTGAACAGGATTTCAGGCCTGCCCCTGAGTACCAGTAGTGATAATGACACACCAGGACCAGCTTTGGGGAGACAGATCAACTTCACTTGGAATGATTCAAGAGTTATATAGTTTGAGGTTAAGGGGGTAGGATGTCCAAGGTGAGCACAGGTGGCTGAAGGCTTAAGATTCCAAGATACCTCATTAGCATGGAGAGGTATTCCAGTAATCTTAGGTGCTAGCTGAATGGGTTCTTATCAGGAGAAAGGAAGTTGAACCTGTAATCTTAACAAAGGCTACAAATGACATTCTGCAGATATTAGTGTGTGGGTTTTTTTTTTTTTTTTTGATCTCTCCAGAGAAGGAGAAGCTCTGCTGATAAAGGGAGTCCACCATTTTGCACCCAGCCCAGAAGGCTATGGTAGACTTTGACCTTTATTAATTAGCAGGGTGACAGGCCCTTAATACAAAGACAAAAAGGTTCAACAGGTACAACCATTTGCTGCCAAGTCTGATCAGCAGAGTTTGATTTGGTGGACCCACACTGTAGGAACAGAGAATTGGCTCCCAGAAGTTGTCCTCTGACTTCCATTTAAGTGCCACAGTGTGGGGCATATATATGCTAAATACGTGCAATTTACTGTGGGGTTTTTTTTTTTTTTCCAAATAAGAAAGAATAAGAGATCTGAACCCTCCTTCCCTTCTACAACCTGGGTTTCTTGAGAGGAGCTAGTTATGTACATACCAAAAGACTTCTAGTCTGCTCTGGGTCGATCAGTTACAAGTCCAGGAGGTGTGGGTCCCCTTGGGTCCTAGAGTTCCGGATTCAGTTCCTAGGCAACCTAGGAAATGGGGCAGACCTGGCTGATGATGACTGGCCCTCTGAGTGTGTGTGTGTGTGTGTGTGTGTGTGTGTGTGACAGAGAGAGAGAGAGACAGGGAGAGAGAGAGAGAGAGAGAGAGAGAGAGAGAGAGAGAGAGAGAGAGAGAGAGAGAGATTCAAGTGTGGTGTATAGGTTGCTCAGGAACCAGGTGGCCAGGGAGGAAGGACTGAGAGCAAAGGAAGAAGCAGGCCAGCTTCCTCAACCCTTCATGGCAAAATACAAGCGAAAGAGGATGTGTGTGGAACAGCCCTTCTGAGACTGGAAAACTTGGAACCCATGCTAAGAGTCTGATAATAAAGAGAAAAAAAAGAGGTAAAAGTAATAGTAAAATTAAAACTAAATACGTATCCATAAAAACAGTATCATACAGAATAGTTTTCCTACCTAAAATTAGTGCATTACTCTGTAGCTTTGTAAATGTGCTTTTCAGAACAGCATCAAGAAACATCTATTTCTTTCCTCCCTCACAGTGATCAGGTTGAACTTCCTCCATGCCCCAAAGAAAAAAACCTGATGGCTTCAAGCTGACTGGTTGCTGTTCAAATAATTTCTATCTTCTAGCAAAAAACCTCTACTGATACAAACACGTGATATTTATCTGACATGGGTTGACTTGAATATTTCTGCAATGAATAAAGAGATACCGGTCATTGTGATATCCTTCTGATCCCCATACACAGGAAGCAGATGCAGGAAGATCAGGAGTTCAAAGTCCTCTCCAGTTATGTAGGCATTTCTCAAGGCCAATCTGAATCACACGGGACCCTACCTCATAGGAAACAGCAACTTATTGCAAATTAATAGAAAAGAAAATATGCTTCTAAATTTCTGGAGAGACAGAAAAGAAAAGGACCAAAACTCTCCCAATCCATGCACTGTTTTTGGTCATCCTGGTTTGAATACTTAATCTTTCAACTAAGATCTCTCTAGAAGATTCCATCATTTAGGGTATAGCTCAGACGTTGCTGTCTTGTCTTTGCTATCACCTAAATTTTCTCTACTGAATTCTACAACACTGAGATCTAAGTAATTTGCTTTCAAGTGGAGTGTCCATCAGTGCGTGCTTCTTTAGATTACTTCCTTCTCCAAGATTACCGTCATAGTCCCATGTGACACGAGGTTGTGGTCCATGCTTATTGTCCTGGCTGCTATTTGTATAAAAGTTTCATTGCATAGACGATATAATGCTAACCTGTGTAGCTAGTCTTTGCTACTTTGTGGGTTCTTCTTCCCACCCTTTATCACTCCTCTCCCCCAGTTTCACTCCCTAACACTGGATAGGAGAGGAAGAAGGAGAGAGAGGGGAGAGAGAGAGTTAGAGATCCCTGAATCTAATATTTTCCTTTTGTTTCTTCTTTTGACCATGGCTACTCACAAACCTCACCCAACCTCCCTAAATGACTAACAACACCAACCCCACCTCTCAGGGCTCTAGCATTTATAGACCTTCTGAAAACTTCCAAACTTTTATTCCAAATGTCACGCAATCACATAATCACGACACTGCTAGAGCATGAGACAAATCACTGTCAGCTGCTGCACACAGTCCAAAGCAGCCCACATCCCACACCTGGGAGTAAAATGAAAACACATTCTTATAATACTTTTTATTATTTTATTTAATTAATATTGATTTAATTAGTTGAATTAAATTTTAACATTTAATTTAATTAATATTTAAAGAAACCAAAATTACAGAGTTCTCTCTACAAACCTTTGAGTGATATGTGTTATGTACATACCAAAAGACACTTCTAACCCTAACCCTGCTCTCTGAGTTCATGAAAAGCCTGGTCACAGGGGAGTCAGCATGGGTTAGAAAACAGACAGAGCCACAGGCATTCCTGTAAAACATCTGGACAGTCTATAGTCTGTCCAGTTATCCTGTCAAATTGTGGCCTCGGCAGATGGATTTTATGAGTAGGCATTATTTAAATCGACTTGCCATGTAAGTGACTCACAGATAGACTTTAGAAGGCCTATGAGTGTAGTTGAAAGGTGCAAGTATTCCCTCTCCCTTGAGGGATGTAAATACCCCCTCACCCATGCGGACATTGCCATAAACCTCGTATACAAGCATTTTAGAGCAAGTGGGAAACAGGTGAAGCCACAACCAAGTGTCTCATCCAAATCAGCATTATGTGTGGATGCCTATGGAGAATTGATAGGGACAGGGCAGTCATTTCACTAACATAGATGTGCAGAACTGGGCTGCAGATGATCATGCCCAGTAGTACTTATACCCACTGTGTAACCCTAGTGGACATGGGCTGATTGAAAGAAAGAACGGGTTAAAAAAAAAAAGAAAAGGTTCCTCCAAGACAATACAGCTATTGGCATCCCTCTTGTGTCTGCACCAGAACTTGATGGTAACACTCCATTGCTGAAGACACAGCTCACATTGGTCTCAAGACATGTGGAAATCAACTTAGTATGGACCAGGAAGCTTTCTCCCTTGTAGATTAGGTCTCACAGACTGGAAGGTGGCCCATGGGTGCAATAGTGACACACACATATTATGGAATATCCAACCATTTTCTGGTGGGATTTAAGTTCTATTCTACAGAAGGGAACAGGTCTTGTACTGAAAATCTGGACAAGAGGCCACAGTTGGGAACTCACAGGTTTTAGGTGTCTTCTTTACTGTTCTAAATTCTGTGAAGAGACATCACAACCAAGGCAACTTATAAAAGAAAGCATTTAATTGGGGGCTTGCTTACAGTTTCAGATGATTAGCCCATGATTGTCATGCTGGGAAGCTGAGAGGCCTAGCACTGGAACAGTAGCTGAGATTTTTACATCCTGATTGATGGAGAGCAGGCAGAGAGAGACACTGGACCTGGCTTGAGCTTTTGAAACCTCAGTGCCCATCCTCAGAGCCTCCTCCAACACAGCCACACCTCCTAATCAGATATATGAGTGTCTTAGTTGTAGTTACTATTGCTGTGATGAAACACCATGACCAAAGCAACTAAAGGATAAAAAGGGTTTATTTGGCTTATGCTTCCACATAATGTAATTCATTATCAAAGGAATTTGGGGCAGGAACTCAAGCTGGGCAGGAACCTGGAGTCAGGAGCTGATGTAGAGACCATATTGGAGTGCTTATTATTGGTTTGCTCTGTCTGCCTTCTTATCAAAACTAGGACCACTAGCCTGGGCATAGCACCACCTATAATGAGCTGAGCCCTCACTATTAGTCACCAATTAAGAAAATGCCCTGTAGGCTTGCCTACAGCCTGATCTTATGGAAGCTTTTTTTTTTTTTTTTGGTTTGGTTTTTCGAGACAGGGTTTCTCTGTGTAGCCCTGGCTGTCCTGGAACTCACTCTGTAGACCAGGCTGGCCTCCAACTCAGAAATCTGTCTGCCTCTGCTTCCCAAGTTTAAAGGTGTGTGCCACTACCGCCCAGCGGAAGCATTTACTTAATTTAGGTTCCCTTTACTGAGGAAATTTGAGGTTCTGATTACTCTAGCTTGTGCTAAATTCACATATAACTAGCCAGTGCAAAGAGCTTATGGAAGGTATTCTCATTCAAACCACCACACATGTCATCAGAGAATTTTCTTTGTGTGTTGAATGGTGTTCAAAATCTCACCACTGGTCAAAGTACAGAGAATAACTATGTATGCCACACCCCCTAGGCTCAGAAACATCATGGAAGATGGGGTGGAAAGAATGTAGAGGTTGTCCGACTGCATTTCCACCACAGCTGGGGTGTGGGATCACCCTGCCGACGTGCCAATATGCCAAGAGGCAAAACGCAGGGCCTTACTATTCAGAACTGGAATGCAGCCGAGGCCAGAATGTCTCTCAGGGAAGGCCAAAGGCACTCTAGGATAGGGATCCCAGTCCATGTTCTTCTGGGCCAGAAACAGTGAGATCTGGGACAGGTGCTGTGGTTCTCAAACTCATGTGTACCCAGAGGCCGCTAAGGGATCTGAGGGTGCTCCCTGAGCCTGGGATGAAGTGGAATCCTGTTTAGCTCCAAGTGAGTACTAACATATGTACATACGTATGTAGGGGCTGGAAGAGAGGTTTTCTATGGAAGACGTAGGTGCTACTCTTTATGGCAAAGGCCTCCCCCATCTCCCGAGATGATCCTTGATGTAGGAGACAGTCCTTGCTTGTCTGAACTGTTTTATTCGTGGCGGATGAGAATGCATATGTCTTACTCAGAGTGTCTATATACTTCTGGGTATTGGCCCACCTACAAATGGAGTCAGGAGGCTATCAAATTAAATTTAAAAAGAGAATATGAAGCTTAGGGGGTAGGGAAGTGGGGTAGATCTGTGAAGAATTAGGAGAAAGAGTTGGGAGTTAATAGGGTCAAAATGTTGTATAAAACGTTCAAAGAATTGGTAAAACTCATACTAAAAATAAATGTTACATTACATTTACATCCTGAGTCACAGGGAGCAGGCAGAGATGAAAATATATGCACCTCATTGATAGAAATAATTGTATGGGTTTATACATTAAGAATAAACTTAATTAAAATGTGAATGGAAGAAAACAATTAAAGAGCTTAAGTGCAGAGGCACCCTGCATTTGTGGAAGCAGTGATTCCCAGAGGCCATTAGGTTGCTAAGTGTAACCCTCATCACCAGAGGGAGGTTACCTCCCTATGAGTCATTGGCCAGAGAGGTCCCAGCAGTCCCATACATCATAAAGACTATTCCATTGATATTGGCTGCATGCCAGAACTATGCAGTACAGATACTTTGGTAAAGAAAAATAAAGCTGGGACCAAACTGGAAGCTCCCCCCATCCCTCACTGGCTGGCTTTCCTGGATCCTGAAGGTTCTCTGAGAGCTGGTAAGGGAGCATTTTCACCAATAGTCCTGCTTGGCTATGGGTTTTGCGGGTGAAGATACTGAAATGCCAGGCAGGGTGTGGCACAGCTCTCAGGGGTATACTCAACAGCATTCCAATTTAAGAACTGCCCAGAGTACTGAATTCACAGCTGGTCCTACAGGCCAGGAACAACTCTGAAGTGAGGAGTCACACTCGGCAGTGGGAAAGCCACTGCTTGCTATGGTTTTATTAGGTGGGTGTGATGTGCCTTTCAAATGGCCACTGCCATCAGCCTCATCCAGTCATCAAAAGAAACTTGCTTTACAGTAAAGTGTGTGAAACAGAGACTCATAGTTACTGATAAAGCTCATGAGAACATGTGACTTCTGTTGTGTGGTCCAATAATTAGACACAGGTAGCCATTGATATCACCCACTCCCAGGCTCAGGGGAACTCCCTCTGTGAAGAGAGTTACAAAGGTGACAGAGGGAAGAACAGGTGAAGAGACACACAGACATTTCCTCCAAATTCAAACATTCCCTCCAGAAGGGAAGGGAAGGCTCAGGAGACTCTAGCGGAAACCAAAGCATCACATATCTTGGAAAGTGGAAACTTGCAAGATTCTTTAAGACCCCTCCCCAGTTATTTAGAAAGGAAAACAACTGTGGGAGAAGTTTGTTGGGCCCTGAAAGTTGTGCAGACAGCTCTAAGTTGTGGCTTTCCTAAGTTGTCATTCATGTCAGGAAGGGCTTTCCAATGATGCAGCCACTTTTGAGTCATTCCAGCTGCTATAAGTTTCCCTCTACCCACACTCTCTTTTTTGGTTTTTCAAGACAGGGTTTCTCTGTGTAGCCCTGGCTGTCCTGGAACTCACTCTGTAGACCAGGCTGGCCTTGAACTCAGAAATCTACCTTCCTCTGCCTCCCAAGTGCTGGGATTAAAGACGTGTGCCACCACTGCCTGGCCATACTCTTGCTAGTAAACCCAACAAAACCTCACTGGTTCACTGAGTTGGACTTTGGTGCAGTCTTTACTTTGATCTTTCGAGGGTTCCCTTTCTGTGGCGAGTACACATGTATGTACTGCCTCTCCCCAGGAAAGGTCTGTCACATAACAGCTGTTTTTTTCTTTCCTCCTGTCGATATTTGTTAAGCACCTACTGCATGTCAAATAGTATGCAGCCACTGGAGAAACAATTACAAATAAGCAAATTCCATTGAACTTTACTCCTAGTCTGGGTTCCTGCCTTTCTGAGTCTCTCCACCGGAATGACCTAGAGGATGCTCAATAAATAGAAGCACAAGTCACCTCCTCTACCAAGCTTGAGTCATCCCTTTCTGTGCACAAAACCTGTGCTTGGAGCTGCAGACAGGAAGCAGGTCAGAACCCATTCCTCCCTCCAGAGAAACTATCCCCCAGTCTTTCCCGCTTTGATTAGGGACCATGCAGACATTGTTCCCTTTCTTCAACTGATCTCAAATACATGATCTTTAAATAAATGTGAAGATGTTTCCAAAGAACAAAATAATCATTACCAGTAACCAAAAATCATCATGTATTTATGCATTTATTTCACAGTATCTGAATGAGATCACCTTCTGTGATAGCTTGATAATGGCTCCCATATATTTGAACGCTTAGTCACCAGAGAGTGGCATTACCTGAGAGGGATTAGGAGCTGTGGCCTTGTTGGAGTAAGTTTGGCTTTGTTGGAAAAGTATGTCACTGAGAGTGGGCTTTGGGGTTTCAAAAGCTCAAGACAGTTCAAGTAGCTCTCTCTTCCTGCTGCCCATGGATCCAGGCATTGAACTCTAAACTACTTCTCTAGTACCATGTCTACCTGTGGCACCATGTATCCCACCACGACGATAGTGAACTAAACCTCTGAAACCGTAAGCAAACCCCAATAAGACGTTTTCTTTATAATAGTTGCTATGGTCATGGTGGTCTTCACAACAATAGAACACTGACCAAGACACCTTCCTTTGCCTGGCATTGTTAAAAGTAGAATCAAGTTCCAAGTATCTTTCATCTCTAGCACATAGTAGGTACTCCATAAATATTTTAAAACAAACCAGATTTGGTTTCTCATGCCTATAATCTCAGCACTTGGAGTGCCAAGGCAAAAAGATCTTGAGTTCCAAATCTGTTTGGCTATATGCTTATTCTCTCTCTCTCTCTCTCTCTCTCTCTCTCTCTCTCTCTCTCTCCCTCTGAGTAGATAGATAGATAGATAGATAGACAGACAGACAGACAGACAGACAGATAGATAGATAGGTAAATAGATAGATATGGGCTAGAGGTGTTGGCTAGCATGCAAAAACCCTAAGACCAATCCCCAGAGTCACATACACTTGATGTGGAAGTAAAGACTATGCCCTAGGTGGTCCTAATCTCCCACTCAGAAGGCCCAGCACCAGCAACCACACATGACTCATTCACTCTGTCTGTCTGTCCTCATCATCATCATCATCATCATCATCATCATCATCATCATCATCAATTTATTTACTTATTTAGGGTCAGAGTGGAGGTACTCGTGAAGGTCTGGTGACAAATTTGTTAGGAGTCAGTTCTCTCCCCCACCATGTGAGGTGTATGGATCTGAATTTTTAGGTTATCAGGTTAGTGGCAAGATTCTTTACCTTCTGAGCTATATTTCAATCCCCAGGATTTTTTTGTTTGTTTTTTTCTTATACAGGGCTTCATGTAGCCCAGGCTAGCCTAGAACTCATTGTATAGTCACTAATGACTGTGAGCTCTTGATATTCTTGCCTTCCTCTACCTCCCAAGGGCTGGGATTACAGCTCAGTACTGTAAACTTTGTCAATTGCCCATGATGGGAGAGGTCATGGGCTTTAAAAAGGAACCCAGTACTGTTATCTTGCCAAACCGCCATGTTGTCAAATTGCATTCCCAATGTCTGTATTCATGTCCATGGATTAGTGCTGCTCTCAGACGTGGCCAGAGAAGCTTCTTCTGCAGCAGGTAAGTTAATGCGGACTCAGAACTAGTCACAGTATTAAGAAAAAGTGACTGTTGAGTGTTCACCCCTAAAGGGGGCAGCTGTATCAATCAACCCACCAAGGCTCAGGGAACAACACAGAAGGGGAGGGAGGAAGAAAGTAAGAGCTGATGAGGGGGAGGATCCCACTCAAGTGCTGACTTCTGGATATGACCCAGCTACCACTCTCATGAACTCACTGCTCTGATGGTTACCCACACAAGGTCAAGCTGATAAAATGACTAAAGAGTCCTGCAGACTGCACTAGTAGACTCAATTAGTGAGGGGGCGCTCAGAAGGGGGAAAACTAGCCCAGAAACTTCATTCTCAAAGACTACGGCAGAATAAATAGGAGAAGATTTCATGGAGGAGATGGCATTTCAGCTGAGGTATCCTGTTCCAGAGGCTGTGTGATTAACTTATTAAATTGGTTAGGTTTGAGTCACTGGAAAGCAGGTACTTGGACATTTCTGGGATGGGGTATCTTGATTAGATGAACTGAACTGGGAAGGGCCATTGTAGATGTGGGTGCTGCCACTCCATGGGCTGGGGTCCTAGACTGCATACAAATGAGACAGAGAGCTAGCACAGCTGATCATAGTTCCTGACTTTGAATGCTGTGTGACAAGCCTTCTCAAGCTCTAGCCATCATGCCTTCCCAGGTATGAGAGAATAATGCCCTTCAAAATGTGATCCAAAATCACCCTTTTCTTCCTTAAAGTGCTTTGTTTGGGTATTTTGTGCCAGTAATGAGGAAAATAATTAATACAGGCAGGGAAAGCCAAGAATGCACCCCACATATCAGAGAGACCAACTAGCATAAACAAAAAGACCTGAGGTCCGGATGTAATTTCTCATTCTAAAGAAAGAGAAAAGGTCGTTAGGACAGAATACACAGAATGACAGTGGCTCAAGATGCTTAAGAAGACAGACAAGGCTCTGCAGAGGAAGGACTTTCCCCATCATCCCAGCAACCCATACCATACTCAACCGTGGGATACTGAGTGTTGTGAACTATAACTCAATGAAGGGTCCCAGGTGGGCCCATGCCACATGTTCCCCGGAGAAATAACGCCATGCAACAGATCTTCCATAAGGAGGTTTATTTGGGGGGAAAGAGAAGGGGTGAGGGCCTGGAGAAGGGGTAGAGGCAGACCAGTAAACATAGCCAGACAAGTGGGAGCAGAGTCCTGTGGGCAGAGAAGGAGCAGACAGACTGACAGAGCAGACAGACTGACAGAGCAGACAGAGTGACAGAGCAGACAGACTGACAGAGCAGACAGACTGACAGAGCAGACAGAGTGACAGAGCAGACAGACTGACAGAGCAGACAGAGTGACAGAGCAGACAGACTGACAGGCATTTTTTCTCTCCCTCAGTGACACAGATATTGGCCAAATTAGACCAGATTAAAAGTAAATGAAGGCAGTTTATTAGGAGGCAGTTTTGTGTCCTCCTTCACTGATCTCATAAATGGAGGTCAGTGAAGACATACATCCAGGCTAAAGCAAAGGACTTTTATAGAGTTTAGGCAAGGAATGATGGTGTGCTAGCTAGGAGCTGGGATAGTGTCCATACATGGTCAAAAAACTCAGACACTCTGGGCAAGCACTCTTGTGTAGGTTGTTGGAAATAGGAATGATGACATGTTAGCCTGGAGTTTTCTCCAAGCAGATGGGGGAGTTTCCTCTGTGTGGGCAGGGCTAAGGGTAGGAGGGCAGACAAGGTTTCCCGGCTTGTGGAGATGAGCAGGGGTTCCAGCCATACACAGAGAAGGACAGAATTAGGGAAAGACTGGCCAGGAACATGTGGGAACAGAGAGAGAAAATTGGGCGTGGCAAGTAGTCCTTTTCTCTGCAGCCTGCACCTGGCAGTAGCAGGCAATGACAGCAGATAATGACCTAGGCCATTGCCATATGTAAGCTAGCACTGCGGATGATGATATGATGAGGCACAGGACAGGAGAGCTCAGAGGATGCCACCCACACCTGAAATATGTGTCTCAGGAAATTTAAAGGTAAGGATTGTTAAAATCCAGTGTCCAGTCACACAGATTGAACAAGAGAGTAACTTGATTACTAATGAGAGCCCTGACTTGGAGCTTCCCATTGGGCCTTAGAAAAGGTCCTTGAGTCCCCTCCCTGACCAGCCAATGAATGTAAAGGTCACCGGAACCACCAACCATTATGTGCCTAGTTGTTGTTGCTAGAATCTGCCCTCAAAAGTTGCATAAAAGGCTTATGAAAGAAAGAGAAGAGGTCTCTTCTCTGGATTCAGGACAACCCCAGTGTGCTAGAACAACAAACTTTTGCATCGAACTCTGTTCTCTAGGCTCATTTGGGGGTCTGCTGGTAGCTAAAGCTCACTTTGAGTCTTCCACTGCTTTTAAAAACAAGAATCTATGTTTAATTTTAGTTATATGTTTATATGTGTCCTTGTCTGGGGGGACATGTATGTGCATGTGTGTACCAACATCTGTGGAAGTCAG
Organism: Mastomys coucha; assembly: GCF_008632895.1. Classification (NCBI taxonomy): domain Eukaryota; kingdom Metazoa; phylum Chordata; class Mammalia; order Rodentia; family Muridae; genus Mastomys; species Mastomys coucha. The sequence goes on along the minus strand of NW_022196910.1, from coordinate 4,259,187 downwards.
AGTCCTTGGGTCCATCTGGAAATGGAGTTACAGGTAGTTGTGAGCTGTTCTATGTGGGTTCTAAGAACCAAACTTGGGTCTTCCTCAAGAGGCGTATGTGTTCCCATCTACTGAGCCATCTCTCTAGGCCCTGTCTGATATTCTTCTTTCCTTTCTTTCTCAAATTGCATCATATTAACTTGCTTATCTAATCATTTATTTATTTTATGTGTGAGTATGTGCATAGGTAAGTGGGTGTCCATGCCACAGCATGTGTGTGGAGGCCAGAGGATAACTTACAAGATTTGGGTCCCCCCTTCCACCATCTGGCTACCTGGGACTGAACTCAGGTCACAGAGCCCATGCCATTAGGCAGCAAATGCTCTGACCTCCTGAACCGTCTGGACAATCCACTTGTGGAGTTTTTTATTTTGCTTTATAATGTTTTGTTCTTTCTGTGCTGTTTCCCATGCTGGGGACAAGCACTCGTCTAGTGGGCTGTGGACTCTCAGCCTCTTGCTTGTTCCCCCTCCCCCACCATCCCATCCCCCCCCACCCCCCGCATAGTTACTGAGCACAGTATCTATTGAGGCAGGAAGAACAAACAGATCTTTGCAGAAGACCCTGTGTTCCTGTCCTCTTAGGGCTGTGGCTTTAGTCAGGTAAAAGGGACAGTGCTGAATGAGTCATTTGCATGACAAGGTGTTGGGCACCACAGTGGAGGAGGAAGTGTCCTGCAGGACACCCTTGTGTACCAGAAGCATGGGAGGCCCATGGAGTCCTCGAATGCATGGCAGAATGTCACAGTGCTTTCTGTAACACGTAAGCTGCTTGGGTCTCTGGGACTTCTGTGTGTTGGGGAAACAGAGGGCCACCCCAACCCTTCACTGTAGGTCTTGCTTCCCAGGCAGACGCTAAAGTTTAGGCTTCAACCTAAGCAGAAGAAAAAACCACCTAGGGAGCATTGATTTCTCCATCTCAGCCTGCAGCTGTGTGTGCATCAGCCTCAGATGCCTGCATCTCTGTGGCTGGTCCTCAGAGGCTCTGTCATTTGTGCAAATGAAGTGGAGACTGGAATTGCCTGTCAACTTTTAATGAGGCCCCAAGAGTCACTAAAAAGTCTCCTGCTGTGAGTCTTGGCAAAACTTGGAATTGGTTTCCTGGGGACTGTTATGGCAGGGAAGTTTGGCAATTTTCAGCAAGATGTCCCGTTTGGCTTTTTAACGCCAGTAAAAGCAATTGAACTTTGTTCATCTCAGATGTGTCCTCCAGGAGAGAAGCCCAGGGGCTCTGACTGAGAAGCACAGAGCAGGGCTGGGGATGTCAGGTTCTTACAAAACATTGTAACACCTTTACACGTGAAAGCCATGACATTGCTTCAGCTGGATTCTATTGGGACTCTTGTGTTTAAACAGAGACCTGGCTGAGAAAGAAATGTTTCTCTTTATGTTTTCCTTTTCCTTTGTGCCATTAGGTTTGGAACTCAGAACACAACATTTTGGCAACACTGTTACTGAGCCACACCTTGAATTATCTTCAGGTTCTTAAACACAGATAAGTAGCCAGACATTCCTACAATAATAATCACATTATGGCTTTAGGACAATTATTAATCCCATATGAAAGACTGCAATACAAGACCAGAGAAGAAGGGATGGGGGAGTAATTTTTTCCCCAGTAGTGTAGCCAATAAGTTATCTATTATCCTTTGAGATATGGTCTTCTAGAAGAAAAAGATGTCACATACTCTACTGAAATGTGTATCTCTCAGAAATGTCTTGTGTTCTCTGTCATCTCCAGCTGATGGGAACAGTAAGGAAAGTATGAGCAAAAGGAAACCAAAAGAAACACAACCATAAGCACCCAGTAGAGATCCAGTACTGAAGTGAGCTTATTGATCAGTGAGAAGACAAGACAGTCTAGCTTGAAGACAAAACCCCCCAAAACGTAACAGCTACACTGCAATCCTTTAATTAAGGACTCACGTTTTAGGAAGACTGATGGACCAGCCTGCTTTCATACTAGGTTTGAAAGCCATCTTATAGTAGAGACAAACGAGGGCCATTCCTGCTTATGTCCCATCTACAACCTTAATGGTTCTGAACTACCTGCTCCAGGAATGGCAGTCATGTCTTTGTTTCACACAGTTATTATGGCCACCTGTGCTTATGACCAACTGTTGTTATGACTACCTTATGACCATCTTGCAATCATGTTTTTGTTTCAGGAGGCCATTATGACTAACTTGTTATGCTTAGATTCTGCTTCTGCAATTCCATCTATTTGTCTGCCAAATCTCCCACTTGGAAACTCCCTACCCCTGAGATTTAAAACTCTTATCTTGTCCGCATCAAATTCTGACATCTTGAACCCCACCATAGGGGGTGATTAGCTTGTATACATGAATTAAAGAAGCTTGCTTTGATTCATTTAGCCATGATGATTTGAGTCAATGGTCTTTCTCCTTGCAACTTTTTGTTGGGGGGAGAGGGATTAACAAGACAACATAATAACAGCTAACAGAGAAGCCTGCGAGGACAAACAATGATCCCCAAAATGAGTTATCTTGAAGCAGATGAGATGAAGAAGTGAGCAGGACTTAGAAAGTAGCAGGTAAGGAAATAAGTGGTACCCAAAATGGTAGCATTGCTTGGAGCCATTATGAAGAGTCTAAGATTTCACTGGATGGGGAGATCATTGATTCAGTTATTCTGAATATTCATATTCAGAAATATGAGGAGCCATAGGTAAGGACTGGGAAGTAAGGTGGTGTAACGAACAAGACAAAGAAACGATACCATGAAAACCAAGCCTAGAGTGTGTGTGGGAGTGTGATAAAGTTGAAGCCTGGTGAAGTAATGTGTGAATGCCTTAATTATGATTGGCAAAAAATAGTTTAAAAACCCTTAGTCTGGCCAGTCAGTGGTGGAGTATGCCTTTTATCCCAGCACTTGGGAGGCAGAGGCAGGAGTCAGTCACTGGCTCCTGGAGCCCTACTGAGATGCTGAGAGTCCATCAACCAAACGAGAGGAGCTGGCACCTGAGACATATCAAAACTTACCTGAGGCACTGCCATCGAGCCAGGATAAAGACGTGGGGCCAGAGTATGATCCCATTTCGCCATTTACTTGTTTATTGCAATTTATAAATAAACTAGTTGTTATAACCTAATCTCCGAGTCCTATGCTCCCTTCTCACCTCTGTCATCAATCCCAATTCACGACAGTTTCAAGACAGGTGGTCCCTTCAGGAAACTATGACAACTGAATTTCAGGGGCAACAATAGCAATTGCCCACTAGATTCAGAGGAGGGACAAGAGCATGATATAGTGCTTAGCTATGTGTGTGTGTGTGGGGGGGAGGTAAGTGGAAATTAGGATCATTGTTACAGTTATAGGATTTGGTCAGTGCCTAGTATATACTTCTCCATGAGTCACTTGGATTCCACTAAGATACGTGAAATCCTGCTTGGAGACTAGACTGGGTTATAGTATGCATGTGCGTCACATGCATGCAGTGTCTTCAGAATCCAGAAGGGAGAATCAGATCCCCTGGAACTGGAATTATAGAGAGTGATGAACTGCCAGGTGAGTGCTGAAAACCAAACCTGGGTGCTCTGCAATGGCAGTTTGTTGAAGGCACAAAGGTCTTTGCACCCGCAGACCCGGGAACCATGAATGTTAAACATACAGGGACCTCTCCTCAGTGGAGGAGATAAAGTACCAGTTTTCCTGCCCAGAAATTGGGGAGTAAATATCATTAACAGCCTGGTGACCTTTTTGCTGTGTAGGCAGAGCTCACCCACCTTTTGCTATAGAGGCAGACATCACCTAATTTACCCAGAATGTTTATCTCAGATAAACCCATCCTTAGGAAAAATATCACACGCAGTTTATAGCCTGCTGTCCTCTATGCTATCTGTCAGAGACCACACTGTATTCTAGGCCCTTCAACTACAGAATCTACCCTCATGGTCACATGTACTTTGTAAAGGAGTTTTTAAGTAGTCACATGTTAAGGCTTTATTGTACAGCTGGAATACAAATGAGTGTTGCCTGGAAACTTTTTTCCCAAATTGTAGTGTTTTACTACACTTGATCTTAGCCAAAAGGCCGAGAAGCGATGTACTGTGTTTTAAATATGCTGATAATGGACCACCTGGCATCAGACTCCCCAACTATGATGCAGGTTGATGGCATCAATATGAACCAAGTTTCATTCTCATCTCTTCATGTGTTCACTTCCCTGACTAGATACCTCTGGGAACCCCCTCAACAGTCAGCATGCTTAACCCCTTTATAATTATAGATGACAATAATCCCAGTTATCCACCAATATGTAATCAGCTGGAAGACTTGAACGCCTATAGCACAGAGGGGAAGTCCAGGTCTAATCATAGTTCTGAAGAGTGTTTCCCATGACATGTACTACTGTTGTATAATGCTGAGTCTGGCTTGGCCATGGCAGGAATGGCGTGGCATGGTTCCTGCCCCTTGAACAGACCCATCAGGGTACAGGCCTTCATGAGTGTCAATACTTGCTATGGGCATAAGGCTTGTTTGTATTATATATATATATATACATATATATATATATATGCACACATATATACATATATGCACACATATATATACATATATATGTATATATGTGCATATACATATATATATATATATATATTTTTTACTTCACATTCCTCCTTTGGGAAATATTCTCCCTGCCAAGGTTAATGACTCTATGATAATTAGAAGCAGCACAAGTCCAGGAGGTAAGGGTGTGTCTATGACTCAGAAAAATGGTAAATGCTGAGACCTTCAGTACAGACCTTAAGGCTGTGGGAAAGAACTCTGAAAAAATGAGTATATATATATATATAT
>NW_022196910.1:4251865-4254321 GCF_008632895.1 Mastomys coucha | reverse complement strand
ATATATATATATATATGTATATGTGTGTGTGTATATGTATAATAATATATATATATATATACATATATACATATATACACACATATATGTATATATGTATACACATATATGTATATATATATTCTAACTGCAAAAATATAAGGATGCAATATGAATTGTATAAGAAGCTTCATAGATCTAAAAGAACAAAGGCAGCTACATCATGAGTCAGCCTGTGAGGCAGATTCCAGAGTTCAAAGTCAGCCTAGGACAGAAGGAATTGAGGTCCAGATCCAGGCTTGGTAGGAATGGTAATTTCAGGGCAGGATCCTACCCAGGTATCTTATTGTCTGTGCTTAACAAAGGCAGGCAGATCTCCAAATTCTTTTGCAATAAAAAAAAAAAAAAAGTGCTTGCTGTCCCCTTCTAAGAATCAAGGGGCTAGGGTCATGGGATGCTGATTCATGGAATAATCAAAATGACTGAATTGATATGTAAATAAAAGACCCGGCTTTTGATCTGCAAGACATGAGCTATCCAGTGAGTTTTCACAATAGCAAGAGAAAGCTTTCTGAAGCAGAACACACAGAGAGGGGTATCTGGAAAGCTGTCTTGAGCCGAACATAGGCTATCAGCTTGTAACCATTGATTTGACTAACAAGTTGTTATTTTTACTGCTCCCAGACACCCCATTCTCAGGGCACCTTGACTGAGCCAAAGCCGGGCCTTGGTAGTATAGCAATTTCCTCCAAACCAAAACATTTGAGTCTAGAGAGAGGCTTTAAGACTTACGAAGTAAACAAAACTCAAAAGGCTCAGAAAGTAAACACAGTTGCAGTCTGACCCCCACCCACCCAGAATAGCTGCAGCCACTTTATTAAAATTGATATGGTTATAATTGATAATAACTGATTCTTAAAACTTAAAAATGTTTCAAAAATAGACTCCTACAAGTAAAATATATAACAAAATATATCTACTAAAATTCTACCTGCAACATACATGGAGATTGATGAATGTTCACTGTACAATCCCTTCAATTTTTTTGTAATTGAAAATTTTCATAATAATTTTTTTAGATTGAATTCACAATAATCAAAATCTTAAAACAATATTTTTGTACAGTTATCACAGATTCTTATTCAGGTAGTTAACAATAATAGTTTCACTATTACTCTGTATGAGGTTTGTTAATCTTAAGAATTCCATCAAGCTCATGTAGGACCCATCGAATCAAAGATCAACACGAGCTGTCATGTCTAAAAGATCTTGAGTCAGAGCTGACCACTGGGCAGCCCTTCCTGCACGTATGAACTCGCCATGCTTTTTGTGGCTGACACTGAAGAATACTACTAATAAGCAAAGAGTTATGATTACAATACTTATGCTCTGTTATCTCAATGTTCTGAAATTCCCCTGTCCACCACTCGTCTTACGTTACTCAGGACCAATCAGCTTAAAGGTTAGTTGATAATACTTTGCCTAGTAAGCCAACTGCTCCCCTCCTTGCCCTTTGAACTTTTGAAACTGGATTTTTCTATAAAAAGCCTCTCCGAGAGCAGGCTAGGACTTCAGTTGGGGTCTCAAGTCATTTTTTTGTGGTCCTGGACCACATCCAGTATTAAGGTGCATGTTTAATAATCTATTTTTGCTTAACTGAGATCAGTATTTGTTTGGTTTGAGTGGGGACTTCAGACCGCAACAAACACCTCACAAATGTCAGGGAACCCCTGAAAGCTGCAAGATTCACAACGTTATGTAAGTAGTAAGGAATGCTAGAGAGAGAGAAAAAAAGACTTTGTAAGGAACACCAAGGATGCAGCTCTCATGAGCAGTCAGAAGCAGGGTAGGTTCTTCTGTGAAGGAGCTGCCTTTGTGTCCTCTATGCTTCTGCAAGTAGCCCCTTCTCTACCCCTTGCAAGTAGGGTCAACAATCTTACTAGTTTTCTATGCCACACTTTGGCAGAGTCTTTGGTCTGTCCTTGTTTCTCTACCCGGAGAGCGGGGGGAGTGAATGATTGTTCAGTTCTCAAACAATCCCCCATCACTCTCAACTCCCATGTCCTCAGTGATGCATAGCTGTGAAGGCTAGCCCAATATAGTGCACCACAGGCTTTAATCCCAGCTTTTTGGAACGCTGGGACAGAGATCCCTTTAAGACTAAAAGTTGAGACTCACTGGAGCAACAAACCTCTCTTATGAGCAGGCCTCAGGCCCAGCAATAAATAGCCAACACCAAAGGAACTCAGTAGAATCTCTGGCCATTCTGTGCCTCATGCTTTTCCAACATAAAAGGAGCTCGACAGCATCTTTGAAGGCTCTTTGTCGCATAATGTTTAGTCAGGACAGTTTTTCTTCCTTACAGGCAATTAGTACATATATTATGGCTTCCAGTTTCTGTTTTTTTGGTTTTTTGGCTTTTTTTATGGCATTCCAGTGTGTGTGTGTGTGTGTGTGTGTGTGTGTGTGTGTGTGTG
>NW_022196910.1:4234591-4251573 GCF_008632895.1 Mastomys coucha | reverse complement strand
GTGTGTGTGTGTGTGTGTGTGTATGTGTGTGTGTGTGTATGTGTGTGTGTGTGTGTTTCTTGTGCTATTTCTTTGGCTCTTTTCTTGTTTGGTTGTTTTGCCCTATTCTGATTTGTTTGTTTTTGTATTGTGTTGTGTTGTGTTGTACTATTATATACCTCTTTGTTTTCTAATGAGAGATAGAGAGGGCTTGGGTCTGGATGGCAGGAGGAAAGGTGGGACGGAATCGGGTAAGGGAAACCACAATCAGAATACATCGTATGAAAAAAAAATCTATAAAAGAGAAAAACAAAGGGATGATAGAAAAAAAAATAAAGTAAAATGAGGCATTAACAATTGGAGTGGGGGGAGGAAGAATAAGAATTTGAGAGCACCCAGGGCAGGGTAGTGAGACTCTATTAAAAACCAAAGCAAACGAAACCAAACCAAACAAACAAAATAAAACCCAGCAACAAATGGCAGACTTGTTAGGTTTAATAAACCTAAAATTTTAGTTTTCACAGAAACACTGAAGAATCCCAGAATGAGAGTTTTGAGATTAGAATGGAGGTCAAGGCGATGGAAATGTAAAAGGTTCTCTGAGGTCAAGCGCAGCCTCTATCCTGCCTAGACACTTACCCTGAGCTCTCTATTGCCCAAGAGAGTTAGTCCAACTACGCTGAAGGACAATGTAGAGGCCTATGAACTGGACGGACGAAGTCAGGGATCTGGGCCAAAGGACACCAACCCCATCTCCCGCACTACAACTGCTGTTTTCCTGTTGTCCTCCAGCGCTCCCTACTGGTATTCGGCGAGCCTCTGGCACAGGTGACATCTGCAGAGGTATGTGGGTGGATGGGACCCGTCCAGGTTCAGGGAGTCACTGTGTGCTCAGCGGCTCCACCCGCAGCCACAGCCCGCCCTCTGCGCGCAGGATCAGCTCTGGCTTCCGGCGAGGCTCATTGTCGTCTGGCAGCACACGGAAGCGCAGCAGCGTCAGCGCCAGCGCCACCTTCATCTCGTTCATAGCGAAAGTCTGTCCTATGCAGTTCCTGCGAAGGGACAGGGTAGGGACTCTGACTGTGATCTGAATCTTTCAATCTGGCCTAGGTATCTTTCCCCACTGGCCAGCCAGCTGGAGGGCAACCAGGGAGAACTAACTTATTTGGGACCCCTCGCCTGCGTCGCATTCTGGGTCCGCTGGGTCTGCGTCGCTGACTGGAACCTCAATCAGACCTCAGAGCTCAATTCACATGAGCATCTGAGCTCAGGGTTGTGGTACTTGGACTTCCCCAAGCCTTGCTCTGTACCTCTTTACTTAACCTGTCAAGATGCAGGAACGAGATCTGGATCCTTACTGTCCCAACTTTCCATCCTTTCCATCGTGCCTAAACCTTTGCCCCACCATCTCAAGCCTCCTGGTGTTACCTGGGCCCAGCGGAGAAGGGAATAAAAGCCAGAGGTGACCTGTCCTTGATATTCTCTGGGTCAAAGCGGTAGGGGTCATAGACCTGAAAGAGACAGTGAGTGGCATCAGCTAGAGACAGAAGAGCTAGCTGTATGTGCTAAGGACGGTAAGTTCTGATTTCCCCAGGCCCAAACTGCTCCCTCCTCTAGGATCATTGTGATGAAAAAGAACGGAAGAAGGGAGCTACAGCACCTCAGGGTCAGGCCACACAGTTGGGTTGTGATGGGTTGCGAAAATATTGATGATGCAGATGACACCTGTGTGAAGTGGGGCCAGAAGGGTAAGCCTGCGGCTGAATCAACCTTGCTGTGTGCCCAGGACCTTCCTTCCCTGTCCCGTGAGCACCTTTAGGGATGACCCGGCCATCTGGGAGCTCAACGTCTTGGGTACAACGACGGGAAATGACCGTGACTGGGGGATGCAGCCGCAGACTCTCCTTGATGCACATGGTCAGGAAGGGCAGCTGGGCCAGGTCGTCCCTAAGGAACCACCACACAGTTGTCCAAGAGCAAAACAGATCACCAGTCCCTGTGTTGGCCACATAACCTTTCCTCACGGTGCTAAAACATTCCCAAGGAAAGAAGAGAGGTAGAACAGTGCTGGAGAGAATTTAGACAGGTATCTTTAGGAGCTTTTTCTGAGGCATACACATCCAAATGTTCATTCTAAAAAGCAACTCAAAGTTGCTTAAAGAAATCTTCCTTTGGTAAGAACAAAACCAAAATGAATTAAGAAGCAACACAGACGCAGTGTTTGTCCTTCTTTATCACCCTTACCTATCTATTTCTACTGCCTATGTGTTTGAGAATCTTCCCTCCTCCCTCCCACCCTTCTACCTTCTATCTCTTCCCTCCACACTGTCTTATTTTTCTCTTTTCCCACTCTACTCCTTCTCATACAAACTGTCTGTCCTCTATTTTCTCCTATGATCCTCCTCGTTCCTTTCATTATCCTACTTCTTTTTCTCCTGTTCTTCTTCCTTCCTACCCTGCATCCCTCCTCCCTCTTTCTCCTACACTGTCCTCCTTCTCTCCAAAGCATTTTCCTCACTATTTCTCCTCTTTCTTATCCCCCTCCTCCTCTCAAAACCCTTTGCCTCTCTATGTAACATATTTGTCCAAACTAAAACATTCCATCCCAGAGGGAGCTCCAAAAGACTCAGGATGTGCATAAAACTTATAAGAATCAAGGTATGAACAACTCACAAGACTTAGGAAATTCCTGAAACCTATGATATCCACAAGACCCATCCTCAAGGTTAAATAAAATATCTACTGGATAGAGAGAGATTCTTTAGGAGCTCCAAAAATGTGGCTTTTTGAGTCCTTATCTATATTAGGGTGAAATTTTCAGTGATACAGCTTTGAACAGCCCTTCACCATTAATCATGTGAATAACTTTAATAAACTCATTGTTTTGTCAATGAGTTTGATGGAATCATTTGTTTGGACTGTAGTCCACTAGGGCACGTAGGCATTTGTTCACATTTCTCCAAGAAAAGTCACAAAACACCTCTCTTCTTATCTCTATCCTTTTCTGCCACGTCCTCTTCCCTGTACTTTAGTCCCAACCACACGTCTCCAATCCTCATTCAGGGTCCTAAATTGAAACAAATCCTGTACTCCAGCCTTGCTTCTCTTACTTTAAACCTCACATCTGTCAGTGTGTCCTGGGGAGTGTCCTGATGTAGAACTGTTCTCCCATCAATCTTGGAGCTTCTGACAATACTTCTCTCAGCTGCATCCTTAGCACAGGATGGAACGCTCATAAAATTTTTATGAGAATCCATTATGGGAAGATTAGCTGAATGGATTGGTAGACAATTCAATGGATTGCACAGCACACTGACTGATTACTTGTACCACAAGGTTTCACTTATGAATTCCTATTCTGGGGGAAATGGGGAAGAAAAGAGCAAACAGGCAGGGAGGGAAGACATTGACAACAAATGTTATCTGAGACAAGGGAGAGGAGGGAAAGTATATATATGTATATATATGTGTGTATATATATATATATATACATATATGTTCAACATATATATATTGAACATCTGCAAAGTAACAGCATCTGCCATCACACACTATTTTATTGTCAGTCTGTCCCAAAGCATGATATTTCCCCTTGTTAATGAGGCAGATACTATTCCCATCAAACAGTAATAGAAGAATCATAAAAAAGAGACCGCCCTCCTCTACCTGAGGAGCAGAGCCAAGAGAGGGGCCTGGTAAGACACAGAGACCTATGCTCACCACTCAATCTCTATAGACTGTCGATCCTTCAGGAGCTCTTGCACCTCCTGCCGGCAGCGCTCCTGGTGTTCTGGATGCCTCGCCAGGTTGTAGAGGATCCAGGAGAGCCCACTGGCTGTGGTATCATGGCCTGCAGGGCAGATAGGTAGGCTTAGGTCTCAGAGCTACTTCAGCACCATAAAGTGGGTAGCAGCCAGTCAGGGAGAAGCCCAGGAAAGACAGGAAAAGGGGATGATGGATGATAGTGGGATGATAGTTGAATGGATAGGGGCTATTCAATATGTGCCCAGAATGAAGGTTTCCTGTTCGCTCTGTAGTCCCACACTGGGAGCCTCACCCTCAAACATGAAGGTGTTAGCCTCCGCTCTAATGTCCTCATCTGACAGTTCCTTTCCATCTTCATCCTGGAGACAAGACAAGACACCAGATCCCAGCAATTCTGAGGCTATGTCTAACTTGAGACAGCTCTTAGATCCCAAGCCCACTGTGCCTCTGCATCTCTCTTGATCATCATCAGAGGTCTCCACCTCCAGATATAGTTCTTGACTGTCCTGCCTCCTGTTTGTTTGTTTGGTTGGTTGGTTGCTTTTCCTTGTTTAAGGAATTAGCGACCTCTGAATATTTTCTGGTTTCTGTATGATGAGAGACTTCTAGGAAACAAAGGAGCAAGTAACACTGCATATAGGATGATTCCATGGTCATATGCCTTTGAAACTGGAGCTTAACCATTACTCTCATTACGAGGATGTCCTCCTTAGGAAGAAGGAGTAGAACACTTTCTGACTATTGTTCCATAACTGTGTGGTAGGAACGGTGTCCACCTGCACCCTTGTCAGCAAAGGAAATGCTGCACACTCTGGGACAGAAAGGGTTGGACTGGCAGGAGAAATACTGACAATATGCCAATGTGTGAGCACAGTTGATGTCACCTTACACATGACCAGGAACTAAACTTCTCTTTCTTTTTTCACTTTTAACTATTTTCATTTGTTTTCCTCCATGACTGTTTTATCCTGCACCCCAAGTCCTATTGTGTTCTCTTGTTTGATTCATGGATGCTACACACAGAAAATGTATCTTATGTCCTCTGGAGTCTATTAGGCTCGCATACCCGTAGAATTCACCTGTGATTGAAGAAAACTTGCTTACATTCCAGAATAAAGTTCTCTCAGGGGCTGGCGAGATGCCTCAGCGGGTAAGAGCACTGACTGCTCTTCCGAAGGTCCTGAGTTCGGATCCCAGCAACCACATGGTGGCTCACAACCCCCTGTAATGAGATCTGACGCCTTCTTCTGGTGTGTCTGAAGACAGCTACAGTGAATTACTGTAGCTAGCGGGGTTGGAGCGAGTGGGGCTGGCAGAGGTCCTGAATTCAATTCCCAGCAGCCACACACATGATGGCTCATGGCCATCTGTACAGCTACAGTGTACTCATACACATAAATAAAATAAATCTTTTAAAAAAAAGTTCTCTCAACACACAATGGTATATGTGCATGAATGTGCCATAATGAAATGCATTAGTTGGCACACTCAAAAATTAATTTTAAAGTTTCGTCTTCAGCTCTCTTGTCTCTTATTCTCTTCCTCTCCCAACATTACTTCCGCCCTATACTCCCATCCCATCTCCTTATTTCCATATCCCCTTCCTCTTCCGTCTCCTGCTTTCTAGCTCTTCCTCCTGTTTGATCTATTCGTACTCCCTGAAACAAAGAAGACACAGATGTGACAGCTCTACTGTGAAACTTGCGAGATTCACAATGTATTGATACTTTTCCTGCGGTGTAAGACCTGCGGACACACAGATAAAATCATCACGTCACCTGAGAAAGGAGGAGCTGGAAATAGGAAGCCATTCTTACAATTCTAGTAATTCTAATCTGGCTGCTATTATTGTTGGGGATAATGCGTGGGCTGCCCTGATCTTTCAGGTACACAGTTCTAGGCATACATGCAGATACAGAAATGATTTCTCAACAACATATTAAGTTATAAATAGAGTAAAAGCTGAGGTCCTTCAGTTTGAGAACTAGCAGGCGTATGCTGAGTGGATTCTAGTGTTATCTCTATAATTATTCTTTTTGGCCTGTCCCTCCTTCCCTCAAATGACTTCCATGGCCCTTAGGTATCCTCTACATCAAGTCCCAAATCTGAACCGTCTTTTGATCCTATATTTGACATTGTCATTAAAGCCGAGCTTGTGGCACAACCATGTAGCCCTCGAACTGGGAAGTTGGGACAGCAGGATCCATTCACTGACAACACAGTGAGACTAGTCTCGAAAATGCTAACTATACCTGGCACGCATCTGTAATTCCAGAGTGTTCAAGGTGCGAGCAGAAAGAACATGAGATTGAGGTCAGCCAGAGTTGCTTAGTGAGATTCTATCTTTAAAATTTTCCCTTGCAAACACAAAAAGAACTATTTAATGAATTGATTAAAAAAAAATTTTTAGATGCGATTTCACTGCCTTGACTAGCCTGGAGCTTAATATGTAGACCAGGCTGGCCTCAAACTCACCATGATCTTTGTACTGCTGCCTGTAGAATACTGGGACTAAAGGTATCCCTTATCACACTCAACACATTACGTTTAAGCAGAACCATTCCACCTCCTGAGAACCCACCTTGCTCAGCAGCAGCACATCAATGAAATCCAGAGTTTTAGACTTAACCTTGGCCTCGATGACATCATCCTCATGCTTACTGGGGAGAGTACCTCGTCGATCCTGGATGACAGCATCTGTGAAGCTGTGCACCAGGTGGCAGGCCTTATGGAAGCGCCGCCCATCACTGGTGAGCTGATAGAGTGAGTCTTTGTGTAGAAGCAGCTGTTGGTACCGTTTGGCCGCTAAGGCACTGAGCTCTAAGATGGCAGAAATATACTCACTGGGCTTCCTGCATGAGTACAGCATAAAGGGAAGGAAGAATTCAGCACAACTGAAGCTCAATATTTCCCAACAGGATACCCAGTAGTCAGAAACAGATGGCCACACAAATATATGAGTGCCATTAGGGGTGCTATTGTGGTGAAGTCTCACTTGTCTCTCTAGAGCCCATCCCCACGAGCCTTGGGACCTCAAGGCATCCAAAAACAGCATAGTCATCACTCCTTTCTTTTCTTTCCTTCTCCAGGTCTAGCTCTCACCCACCTGCTCTCCGGCACCCCACTCAGCTAGGAACTCCTTTTCTTCCAGTAATCCAGTCTTTCTATAGGGTCCCTGCATTTAGTGACAGCCCCACCTTTCATCCACAAGACAGTATCTACAGAGCTGATATGATTGTGTCTGTTTACTGTGGTCTAGAGCTGCCTCCCAAATGTCCATCTTTGGGGCTGTTAGAAAGTGTCAAAACCATCAAGAGACAGGGCTTAATCAAGGGTGGCTAGGCTATTATAAGTGTGCCTTTGAGAGAATGTTAGGACCCTGACCCTTTCCTGACTCTCTCTTTGACATGAGAAAAACATTTTCTTTAACACATGCCCCCACCAAAATAATAGAATCAAAGAACCATCAACAAAAGACTCCAAAACTGTGAGCTAAAAAACCCTATTTTTTTTTTATTAACCCAATACACTCAGGAACTTTGTGACAGCACAAGAAGTGACTATAAACACAAACACCCTTGGTGGAAATTACAAGAGAACATTCCCCCCCTTGGCTAGCTTTTACTATCCTGATAGTTTAGACACTGTGTTGTTGTATACTGATTGTCAACTGGACAAGATCTAGAGTCATCTAGACAAATTTCTGAGCACATCTGGATTCTGAAGACTGGGTTAATTAAGGTGAGAATACTCACCTTAATAAGAACAACACTATTCTATGGCTGGGTGTTTCAGACTACACAAAAAGGAGAAAGCTAGCTGAGCATAACCATTCGTTGCTCTGTGCTTCTTTGCTGTGTATGCAATGCGACCATCAGCCTCAGATTCCCACAATAGTGACTCTCTTAACTCGATGGACTTCCCCTCAACTTTAACCCAAAGCAAATCCTTCCCTCTGTTAAGTTGATTGTCATTAGATCAATAAGAAACACAGGCAATACATGAAATTGGTACCAGAAGTGGGGTCATAGCTGTAATAATCCTGACCACATGGTTCTTAGGCCTTTGAAACCTGTTTGTAGTAGAAATGTAGAATTTAAAATGCTAACCCAGGAACAGCATTAATTAAACTCTGTAAGAGGAGCTTAAAGGGAAAATATGATTGGAAGTTGGGAGACCAGAATGTCAAAGAGAAATGCAGACAATGGAGACCTGGATCATCTGGGTTTTGGTCTTTTTTTTTGGGGGGGGGCATCAATCAGGAGCTAGACTAGAATTCATTTTGCTATGTTTATGCAAATTAATTTGGCAGCATTCTACCTAGGTCCTGAGAGCATGTGTGGGGCTGAAATAAAAGGTGATAGATCACCAAGTGATGGTGGTGCATGCCTTTAAGATCAGCACTCAGGAAGCAGAGACAAGTGGATCTCTGAGGTTCTAGGCCAGCCTGGTCCACAGAGTGAGTTTCAGGATAACCAGGGCTATACAGAGAAACCTTGTTTCAAAACAAAACAAAAGCAAAACTAAAGAAAAGGTGATAGACCTTTTAAGTGAAGGAAATTTCAAGATAGCATAAATATTCAGGCTATGGAATGACTTCTACTCTCTGCACACTTGTTTGTATTTAAAAGGAGAAGCACATTTCAAGTATGCAAAAAGGAGAAAGCTAGATGAAAGCCACATTCATTACTCTTTGCTTCCTGACTGCAGACACAATGTAGCCCAACTTCTGCGGCCTTTCCTTCCATCCCATGATGGGGTTTTCCTCAAACTGTGAGTTAAAATAAACCCTCCCTTAAATTGATTTTATCAATTGTTTTGTTGCAGCTGTGAGAAAAGAATCTAACTCAGTGTCAGCCTGCAATCCCATATCTAAGGTGTCTCCTCTATACCCTCTATAACCAGATGAATATGATCTACTTACCTGCATCCCTGGCCCTTGTTTTAAATCACCTTCTCCAAGAAGCTTCCTTTTTTCCTACTAGCCACCCATCCCTACTATTCTACCTCCCAAATCCATAATCCAGGTTCTCAGACCAAAGGGAGGGACTCACTCCTGGCAGTTGCTATCAAAACTGAAGACACATTTCTGCAGACTGTCCAAGGTCATCAGGCTGATGTTCTTAAACATGTCCAGACGGGTGCTGTCACCTGAGGCCAGGTGCTGCCACTTGGCCTTTATGGAAGAAGAAGCAGTATCATAACTCTTTGAGAATTTTCCCAGTCACAACCACAAGAACTGATACCCCAAATCAGCCTCCCTTATTTCCAGTCAAACACTTGACCCCAGGGTTTACCAGTCACAAGTGGGAGTGAAACTGTATGTCATTCAGAAGACCCAAAAATGGAAACCAGAAGCCCTGTGTGGTTAGGCCTCAGCCCTGACTACCATGCTCTGTGCGAAGCCCTGTGTGGTTAGGCCTCAGCCCTGACTGCCATGCTCTGTGCGAAGCCCTGTGTGGTTAGGCCTCAGCTCTGACTGCCATGCTCTGAGCCCCATCCTTGTTCTCTGCTTCTCTTGATATGTCTTCAGCAACAAGGTGATCTAGCTGCATCTGGTAAACCATGATGGAGCCCATGTGCCACTATTTCTATATCATTCACTCTCTGGCATAGTGGGACAAGCTCCTTTAGGCCTCCGAACCTGAGGTTCATTCTTAAGGAGGGAGAAATAACTTGTATCTCACAGGTTAGTTAAAATTAAATTTGCAGCGTAAATCATGGAATTGGGTCATGACCATCAGTTCCCCCAACATAGTTAAAAATTCAGTAAATGATATTATTCCTTATCTTGGGTATCATAAGTTGGACTTAAAGCTATCTGTATGTCGGGTATGGCAGATATCCATTGTTTTCTAAGCATCCTTTCTAAGTGTTCCAAGCAAAAACATTATCCCAGTGTTCTTCACCTGGACTATTTCACAGACAATTCAGAAAGCCTTGAGAGATGCAGTGATGGCCTTCTATGGGCAAATATCAGGCTGATTTCAGCTTGTTATAAAAGCAGAGTCCCTAAAACTAAGTTACACGGTATAGGGCATACGTTGTATCCTCATCCTCTGAAGGCCATTTGTAATACCCCATGGAATTTATATGCTTTCAAGAAAGGACGGAAGCCAGGAGTGCACTACGACCTGACTACCTTCCATATTTGAATAAGGAATCTTGTATGGTCTGGCAGAATCCACAAGTGTTAGGCTTGGTCTGGTGCTGCTATGGATTCACATGTTAAATTCTGTATCCGAAGATCTGGTTGCCTCAAGACAATTGAATTCTCAAGTATGCCAGCTTGTGTTGTACAAATCCTGCTCCCTGAGTTAACTAATCAATAAAAGGCAGGCCTTGAGGATGAGTGAGGGGTCTCAGCAGAGACCAGGGGAAGAAAAAAGAGGAGACAAAGGGAGGAAGAAGCCTCCATGACAGGAGAGAGGCCATGAGATTTGGCCAGGAGAAATAGCAAGTAACAAGGGATATTCGGCTGAGACGTAAGTTAGAATAGCTCAGAACCTGAGCCTACTCTACCACCCTTTGCTTTCCTGTCAGATTGATGACTTTGACTAATATCCTCTGGAAAAAAGAAGAGGCTATAACTTCAATGAAACCTAAGCTTCAGGTGACTTCCAGCTTCTTTCCTATGGAACTCTGTGCCATAGGAACAAGCCCGGGATGCTGAAACTACGCGAGATTAGCTTGAAGTTGGTAAAATCCCAAGCATCAAGGAATGATGCTGATATCGAGCAAGCTGACTGACAGCTGATCATATGTCACCCACGAGTGACCCAAACTATCTAGAAGGGCCAATCTCCTGACCAACACCCCTGTTAGTAACATCAGATCTCATTGTTTCAAAATCAGTGTGTGTGGAAATGCCTTGCTCACTATTGACGGTTTCTAGGTAGTCATGAAGTCTGCATTTAGCTTTCAGGGCAACCTCCTGAGAAAAACAGAACCTAACTCTAGATAAGCACTCACCATGTATGAGCACTCACATGGCTTTTTGGTATGACCTTGAATAAAAAATGGAGAGGAAAAATGAAATAAAACAATGGCCCCATTGTGGTGGTTTGAATATGCTTCACCTGTGGAGCGACACTATTAGGAAGTGTGGCCTTGTTAGAGGAAGTGTGTCACTGTGGGTGTGGGCTTTGAGACTCTCCTCCTAGCTGTCTATAAGGCAGTCATTCCTGACTGCAGTCAGATCAAGATGCACGCAGAACTCTCAGCTCCTTCTCTAGCACCATGTCTGCCTGCACACTGCCATGCTTCCTGCCATGATGATAATAAACTGAACCTCTGAAACCGTAAGCCAGCCCCAATTAAATATTGTCCCCTATAAAACTTGCCTTGGTCACTTCATAGCAATGGAAACTCTAACTAACACACCCATCTTAACCCTTTAGAGAACAGATCAGATCTATCTGAATTTCCTTTGCCTCAGACTCCAGCTGAGAACCTGGGTTTCAGAGACTCACATGCATGATGTTGATGCTGTCATTGAAAATCTTCACATAGGGTTTCAGGATGTTGAAATGGAAAGCAGGTGTTAGCATGCGGCGGTGGCGGCTCCACTTATCGCCATCACTCAGCAAGAGCCCATCCCCTGGTAGGGCATCATGGCAGTGAGCATGGTGTCATGTTTCCCTCTACCCCTGGGGATTTCCTGGGCCCTTCATCTGTAGTACTCACCCAGCCAGGGTTTCAGGACGCTGTAGAAGATTACTTCCTTTAGGGCAACCGAAGCTGATATGAACAAGGATGATCAGGAACCATGAAGAAGCTAGGAAATTAACTTGCAGAGTGTGGGGGCAGGGCTCTGTGGGGTGTATGCATGTCTGCCCCAAATCCAGCATGATAGGGTTAAAGAACATAGGATGCAGAGGAGGATGAAGAGGAGAAGGGGAGGAAGAGGAGGAGGAGGAAGAGAATGATGATGAGGAAACAGGATACTATGTGAGATAGAAGCAACTCACCTCACTATCCCTTCACATGGATTCAACATAGTTTACCATGTCTGCCCTTCAAGTGTAGCATAACATTCTACAGATTTAGCATACCTGACCATCCCAGCATGCTTTGACATCTCCTGATATACATATATGTCATAGATATATAGGGGGCAACATAGGTTAACATGGCTGAAACATCCATGATGTACACTTAATGACCCCATCTGCTTTAAAATGAAAATAGATGACCTGATATATCTCAATGTACCCCACAAATAGGTCCCAGATACAATTTAAAAATAGTCACTGGGGCTGGTGAGATGGCTCAATGGATAAGAGCACTGACTGCTCTTCCAAAGGTCCTGAGTTCAAATCCCAGCAACTACATGGTGGCTCACAACCATTCATAATGGGATCTGATGCTCTCTTCTGATGTGTCTGAAGACAGCTACAGTGTACTTATTTATAATAATAATAAAAAAAGAAACTCTATCCTCCCGACCTCCAAGTATTGGGCAGGGTGTTGCAATTTAAAAATAAAAAAAAAAATAGTCACAATAATCTCACAGATATGGCATTGATGTGGTCCAATTAGATATCAGACCTCCCTCAAACAAGAAATCTCACCCATGTTTCTATTTCAGTGGGACTCTAAGTGACAAATGTCAGAAAACTCTCAAATGGCCAAAGTGTTTTTATCAGGAGAAAAATATAATTTCAAACAACTGCTCAGGCAAGAAACAGATGTGTTCCAAGTGTCCACAGCTCCGTGTGAGCCGTAGATAGGGCCGTATTCATTTGATTAAACTTGGTTCACACCTAGGACAACATGCACCAGTTGTTATAGTGTGAATACAAAACAACCCAAACCAGCTTGAGTTTTGAAAGATTTAGTGGTCAGATGCTGCCTTTATTTTGGAAGATTCTAGAAATCTTAGGAAGTGGAGCTTGTCCAGAAGAAGTAGGTCACTAGAGTAATCCCTTTGAAACATCTTGAACTGAGTTTCCCTCCTTTTCCTTTCCTGACCTTTTCTACCCACTTACCTGTCTGTCTCTCTTTTATCACTATGAATCCTGAATCACAAGTAACAATCAATCTTTGCCCAATGAAGTTGTGCTAGTACTAGCAACAAAAAGAGCGAATACAGCAGGTGTGACTAGGAGATGGCCACATCAATCTAGTTGCATACTGAAGGTGAGGCCGAGGCAAGGGGATCAGTACAACAGGCCCATCTGCCTGCCCTCTGGTCACCTGCACAGCTGGAGACAGCACAGAGACCTCGGCAGCAGGCAAACAGGCTAGTCCAATGTCCACTTGGATCAGAAAACAGAAGCCTCTTTGATGTGGGTTCAGAGCTGAGAGGAAGGTGTCCTGTGCACTCATGATATGGTGTGCACCACTTGGGGTGTCTGCTACCAGTAGACAGAGACCTAGCAAGTGAATAGAAAGCAACCCCAGGATCCCTAAACTTTCCAAGAAAAGGACTATTAAGGCAGAGGGCCAGAGTGAGCCCTGAAGATTCTACCATCCTCAGGGCTGGGACTGGGCTACTTCAGAAGTCACACAGATGCATGAGCATGGAGACTTGAAGCCCTCAGCTTCCCACAACCACACCACCACCAGCTTCCCCTAAGTACCTGAGGCACTGAGAACAGACCGAATGATGTTGGGGTGGCACAGGGTGATGATAGGCAGCACAGGACCCATCCATGTCTTGAAGCCCTGGGGGTAGGTGGCCACCAGCTTAGTCACCTCCTTCAGACCTTGCTCAGTGGGAGTGATCTACAAGCAAGAGAGGAACAGTCACCTCTTGAGTTGGTTTGTCAGGAATCAAGCACAAGATGCTATGAGATGGTCAGAAAGAAGCTGATACGGCATGACTTCTGGATATCTTTAGGATGGTGTTTCCAGAAGGCATTAGTGTTTGCATCAATAGTCTCAGTCAGGATGACCCAC
The DNA here is from genome assembly GCF_008632895.1 of Mastomys coucha. Taxonomy (NCBI): domain Eukaryota; kingdom Metazoa; phylum Chordata; class Mammalia; order Rodentia; family Muridae; genus Mastomys; species Mastomys coucha. The sequence continues at coordinate 4,237,926 of NW_022196910.1, read as the reverse complement.
CCTCTACAAGGTGGGGCAGCACCGTCCAACCCACTGCAGAAACATATAGAGCAGTGGTTCTCAACCTTCCTAATGTTGCGACCCTTTAATACAGTCCCTCATGTTATGGTAACCCCCAACCATAAAATTATTTTGTTGCTACTTCATAACCCTAATTTTGCTACCATTATGAATCATAATGTAAATATCTGATATTTAATATGCAACCCACATATCAACCTGTGTGTGGAGACCCCTAGGTTGAGAACTGGTAATATAGAACAATTAGATAAAGGACTCTCAATCTCATTTCCTGACTGTACTAGCCATCTTCTGCCCACAGACATCACAATGCAGGTTCTTGACTTCTGGACTCTTGTTGCAGGATATTTGATCACACTGTGAACCCAACGTTAGTGTTGTTTACTAGAAAAAAAAATGTTTATAGTTGTGCTGTGGCTCAGCCCTTCATACTCACCTTTGATCCCTCGGATTGGAATACAGACACACCCTTAGCACACAGTTTTAATTCCAAACAATGAAGGTAAAGTTAGTTTGTAAAAAGAAGCACCCACGTTTGAAACTGATGTCTTATTGAGTTGGCAGACAGTGTGATGAATCAGAGAAAGAGGTGATAGAATAGGATATACCCAATTCTCAGGAGAAGAAAGAGGAAGAGAAAGAGGAAGGGGAAGCATTTTGGAGAGAGAGAGAGAGAGAGAGAGAGAGAGAGAGAGAGAGAGAGAGAGGGCCAGATTGAACCAGTCAGCTTGGAGAATAGTTTGAGCCAGAACAGCTGAGTTAAATCAGCTAGTCAGAGTCCAGAAAAAACAAACAAGAGTGAGCTTATTGAGCAGGACATCTCAGAGGCTGGAATGTTCTAGGCCTAGGTGAGATTGTACAGAGGCCAGGAGTAGGCCTGGGTTATCTGGCTGAGGCAGTAAGCATCAGAGACAAAAATTCCTCATGCAAATAAAGGTTACATTTACAGAATTTACCCTATCCCACTGGCTCCTCCCTCCCCCGGGATCTCCCCATACATAGGATGCCAACCCTTTGGCCTCAGATTGAATTATTTATAGGTTGGCTTCCGCCTTGCAGATGGGGTATTGTAGCATGCTTAGAATCCATAATTACATAAACCAATGAACATAACACAATGTACCCCCCTCTCTGCCCTCACTCTTTTATATATATGTGTGCATTGTATAGAATTTATATATGTATCATCTCTCTCTCTCTACATATATAGATGTATATATATATACTTAAATAATTTATATGAAGAATACAATCATGTGTTGCATAATGATGTTCTTATCACTAACACACTACATATGTGTGGTCCTGGTCCTATAAGCTCATAATGGATGCAAAGAATTCCTATGCACAATATCTTTTATTATTTTGTTATCCTATGTATAAATGTATCTATATATAGATGTATACATGAACACCCTTGTCTTACAAATACCTACAATATTTAAGACAGCAACATGCTATAAAGATTTGCACAAGCAGCCTATACCATATGGGTTTGTGCTGAGTCCTGCTCCATCTTTCTCAGGGTTACTGCTGAGTCTCGAGGGTCTATCCAGGGCCAATGGAGAAGTTATACAGCCTACCTCAGAGATAGCCACCTTGGCCTGAGAAGATGAATGCTCTCTGGTGGTATGAATTTCAGCCCCAGGGAAAGCCATCAAGGAAGGTCTCAACTGGGGCTTAGGGGTGTCTAGGCACCATTGTAGTCTGTTAGTTGTAATTGACAACTTGATAGGGCCTCTACTCACCTGAGAAGGGAGTCTCAGTTGTGTGTTATTGCCAGATCAGATCAACTGTCTTAGTTGTTAGTTGACTTAGAAGGGCCAAGCCATTCTGTGTGGCACCATTTTCTGCACAGATGGTTCTGGACTGCATTTTTCAAAAGCTAGCTAAACCTGCTTGAGAGTGAACAAGCAGGCAGTGTTTCTCCATACTTTCTATCTCAAGTTCCTGCTGGAGTTCCTACTGTGACTACCCTCAAACAAACTCTTTCTTCCTGAAGTCACTTTCAGTCAGTGTTTCATCACAGCAACAGAATGAAAACAAAACGTGGATTCTCCTACATGTTTGTGTCTGTATGCCCTACAGGTGTTCAGTTCCAACTGTGCAAAAGGTCTACAGAGCAGGGACTAGTCAACCCCAGGACAAGAAGTGACCACTAACTCTCTAGGAGGGCAGCAGCTCCTACTTATGAGCCCCCATGCTCTCACCAAACATTACCCTGTACATGATATCACTGACATGTACAGATGTTGTGAGCTTTGCTCTTTGCAAGTGAAGCAACTGAGACCAAGTCACCCAAAGGCAAGAACAGATTTGGTCAAAGTCCAAGGTATGGGGTCAAGGAAAGCTTGCGGGAGGGTGAGTAGACAGACAGCTCTTATCCCGGTCGGGCAACAGGACTCAATGGTCCATCTTAGGGATTTTAAATAAAAAGCTTTTAAATAAAAAGTGCTTCAGGAACAAGAGGCAGGTAGACAGCCCATAACTCTCCTACTCCATGTGTGTATGGTAGTAGAGGAATACCAGAGATTACCCCCAGAAAAACATGGAATCCCTGATATGGATTGACAGAAAAATGGCACTGACCTTGGACAGAGCTTCTCAAGAGGCCTCAAGTTCAGCAAACAATGAGGGAATACCAGGGGTTCTTACTTTGTATGGGCCACCCTGGAAGCCCCTTAGTGTCCACTGGTGTAAGAAAGACAGACTAGAAATGAATCCAGAGCAAAATAGGGGTGAAGGGCAGGGACATGAGAAAAGCTAGTGAAGGATGCTGGAGGACTCCAGACCCATCTCCATGAGCTCCAGTCCTGGTCCATTCTCTCCTAAATGCAAGACCCACAATCTATTGCTGCACTCACCAGGCCCAGGTGACCCAAGAACCAATTCCTTTTGGGGGGTTGAGGGAAATCACAAAGATGGTGATACGTTCTGTAGAAGATATAGATCTGAGTCAGGAAACGGGCCAAGAGCCAGGAAGCTCCAATCAGCAGCAAAAGCAGCCATGGTGAGGATGCCTCCAGCCTCAGTCCCAGCCAAGACAGGTCCAATTGTGGCATTCTGTAGGGCAGATGGACAGACAGTGAGACTGAGAGGTTAGAAGAGGGTTGGGGCCATCAGGGATAATGGACCAGGGATATGAAGGCTGTTTATGGGGTGTGGTTCCTGGGGTGGAGAGAGGCGGTAAGATGGGAAAGGAGGAGGAGGAAGGAGGAGAAAGAGGAGGAAGAAGGAAGAGGAGGGAGAAAGAGGAGGAGGAGGAGGAAGAGGCAGAGGAGGAGGAAGAGGAGAAGGAGAAGTAGAAGAAGGAG
>NW_022196910.1:4202892-4234292 GCF_008632895.1 Mastomys coucha | reverse complement strand
GAGAGAGAGAGAGAGAGAGAGAGAGAGAGAGAGAGAGAGAGAGAGAGAGACCCAAAATGCCTGAATGAGGCTGCCAGGAGATGTTACCTGGAAAACCCCATGTCTGTAGCCAACAGGATCACTCTGGCTTTTTGACTTCAAAAAGCTGATTATCTAGAACTAAGCAGCCAGGCTCAGGCTCAGCACTCTGTCTAACCTAGCATGGGTGCTCTTAGCCAGGCACCTTCTCTCAAGGACAGTAAGTTTCCCACAGTTCTCCTTCCTCTAGAGTTTCTTTGTTCCTGGCTTCTGCTCTGAAGGAGGCTGAGCTCAATTGTGTCAGCCAATCCTTCACAGGCCCATCTGCCTCCTCCCCTCCTGGGCAGATGGCCAAAAGGAGGGGGTTGAATTGGCAGGGTACAGAGTGGAATTAATTCAGGGCCACAACATGAACATCAGATCCTTAGAACATGGTCCCTCTCACATAATGAGGGTGGGGGATGGGGATGAAGGTTGGGGGCAGGATAGATTTGGGAGTGGGCAAAACTCTGAGATTAGCAGAGGTAAGTCTGAGCCCAACATCCACAGCAAAGTAGGAGTATCCTTACTCCTGCTAAGACTACAGTGTATCTAGTAAAACCATTAACAGGAATTCAGGTGCCAGGAGAATGCAGCCAGGCCGGGCCTGGTCACAGACCATCTCCCAAAGTCCTCTGCACTGATAGTATGTACTTTTTTTTTTTTAAATACACAATATTTTATTAATTTGTTGAGAATTTTATACATGCATAAAATGTGTTTTGATGAGATTCGCCTCCTACTCTCCCACTTAATCCCTTCCAGATCAGCTCCTTACCCACACCTCTTCTTCTTCCTCTTCCTCCTCCTCCTCCTCCTCCTCTTCCTCCTCCTCCTCCTCCTTCTTCTTCTTCTTCTTCTTCAATAGTTTACTGATTCAAATAGGTGTAGTGCCTATCGGGGACAAAAGGCTTACCAGTGGTCAGACCCTCAAAGAAAACTGACTCTTCCACCACCATCAGCTGTGAATAGCTCCTCACCACCATCAGCTGTGAATGGCTCCTCAGCTAGTGGCCAGGGCTCATGATTCCTTCCCCAAGGCTGGAATGTTTGCTATCTTGAGCTTGCGCCGGTCTTAGGTTCACTAGAGCAGAGGTCCTGTCATATCCAGAAGGCATTGTTTGGTCCTATCCTCCCAGACTTCTGGCTCTTACAGTCATTTTGCTCCAACTTCCACGAAGATCCTTGAATCTTACGGGGCCCATGTGGGTGTGGTATAGTTTCACTTCCACTCAGGGGCCCATGTGGGTGTGGTATAGTTTCACTTCCACTCAGTGTGAGTCTCTGCAATAAGTGGTGTCTACTGCACAAAGAAACTTCTCTGACGAGGTCTGAGACCAGCATGCAGCCATTCATGGCACAAAACTGGGAGGCTCCAGGATGCCTCTCCCTACCAGCTACACACTCTGGCAAAATTCAAATCTTGCTCTGAAGCAGCCCAGGGTCTGGATACAGGCACTATTCTCTGGAGCCGGAACAAAGAGTACAGCCCAATGATTGAGTCCCCAGGTCAGATGCCAGGAATCAGCAGCCCGGTTGGGAGAACATAGCTTAGGTTGATCTGGATATGAACTGAGACAGGTCGAGAGGGAGGAGGCATGTGATGTTGAGGTGGAGAGCAGCCCTAAGCAGACCAGTCCAAGCAGAACACAGCACTGGTCAGGAGACGACAGCCTTGGTGTCAGTCTGCACCTTTTTTCAGGGTCCCTTATTGATTTTACAGCTGTGTAATGCAGGCTCAATGACTCACTGGCTTCCAGGGGTTCTCCCATTTCTACCTCCTTTTCTACAAAAGTACTAAGATTATAGATGTGTGCTATTATGCCCGGCTTTCTAAGGCTTCTGGTGATTTGAACCCAGGTCCTTATATTTGCACAACTGTAATACCCTCTAGGGTTGCAGGAACAGTTTTTTGTTTTTGTTTATTTGTTTTTTATTTTTTCTAATGAAAGATTTAAAGGGCAGGGAAGAAATGTTACTGGAGATCTTGGGGATAAAGACTAATCATATGATAACAAAAGAATTGCTTCCCCATGGGTTTTGTTTGTTTGTTTGTTTTGTTTTCGTTTTTTTGTCTCAATAATTAAAGTGTTGTTGTTTGAGTGAGAAACATCTCCCATAGTCTAAGGCATTTGAATACTTTGTTGTTGCAGGATATTTGATAACAGTGTGAACCCTGAGATAGTGTAATTTACTGGAAAAACCTGTTTATAGTTGTGGTTTGGATCCACCTTAGCATACACCTTTAATCCAAGAGCTTTGTGCTTGAATACTGTAAACGGGATTACATAAAGTCAACTGTAGGACAAGAGGCAGAGCAAGCAACCAGTTGACAGGAAGTGAACGCAGGATTATTAAGAAAAAAGCCATAGAGAGTAACAGGAAGTCGGGAAGATGGATAGAGAGACACATAGGAAGTAGAAGGGAGGGAGATTGAGTTTGGAGGAGGTTTTCTGAGGAGGCAAGGGAGGAGATTTGCTTCTGGGAGGCTGGCTGAGGAGAAAGGTCAGCTGGGTACATTCTCTGCTTCGCTGAGCCAGCCGATGTTCACCCCAGCCTCTGGCTCCCAAATGCTCATCGGCAGAATCAAATGATTGAGATTTTGTTAAAAACAACCCTTTCCCTTGGTGCCCTTTTGCTGGAGGGTTAGGAGGCGTGGCCTTGCTGGAAGAAGCATGTCACTGGGGATGGGTTTTGAGAATTTAAATTGCAGTTTGCTTTCTGGTGCTTGTGGTTCAAGCTATGAGCTCTCAGTTTTCCGCTCCAGCCCCCACATCCACCTGCTATTATGGATTCTGTCCCTCTGGAGCCATACCCCAAAATGAACTCTTTTATGGGTTGCCTTGGCCAAATGACTAGTAAATAAAAAGAAACTCAAGGACAATAGCAGACTCAAGCAGATTAAGGATAATTTATTAGAGTTTCAAAGGAAATTCCCAGGGCCCACGAGCTGTCATTCTCAAAGCTGTGTAGAGGAGGAGATTGGAAAAGCCAAGTCAGCATGAAGGTGAACTACGCGTGGTAAGAGGCAGTCACTCGATAAAGAAGAAGTGAACCTTAGAAAAGGAGTAAGGAAGTCCTGAGTGTTAGGGAGTTTATAAGGGGTAGGTAGACTCCTGCAGGTGTCCGAAAGAAAAAGAAGGAAAAAGGGAAAACTATTGCCTCAGAAAGGTGAGCAGACCAGATCAGCCCCATGTTGGCTCCTGGGCACTGCACTCCGGTCTGGGAAGAAGATACCTTATCTGAAGGTGAGCCTCCCTTCCTACGGCTGGATGTCTAGCTAGACCCCTGATCTTCCCTGTGGGATTAACAAGAAGACAAAGGCACGTCTCCACCTACAACTACATCACAGCCCTCTTTTCTTATATGAACTATAGGTAGCAGTTTGCACAACATTTACTCTGCTATGTAGTTATCATTTATATTTTAAAATATCATTTATATTTTAAAAAGGAAACTAGGGACAATTTTGGAATTTTTTTTAAAAACAACACAGAAATATAAGAATATGTTTTCATTCTAATCCCAGGTATGGGATATAGGGGCAATCTGCTTCAGATTGTCCATAGTAGCTGACTATGATTTGCCACCTGTTCTTGCAGGGATGTGATTTTGCCAGCTGCAGATCGTTCCTGTGATTGTGTGATACTTGGAATTCTGGGGGCTTTTTAGAGGGATTATAAATGCTAGAGCCATGAGAGGCATGCTGGTTGGTTGTTTGTTGTTGGTCATGGTTTATTAAGTGTGCATGGGCAAAGAAGAAACAACAAAAAGAAATTAGATATCTTCACTTCAAAGATCAAACTTGCCCCTAAGAACTCCTCACCCCTAATCAGTGGGAAGTAGTCTAACGATGGCATCACCTGTCTTTCAAACCCTGACTTATTCAGGGATCTCTTTCCTCTCTATCCTTTTTTCTCTCTTATCTAGTGTTAGGGGCTTGATGGGGTGGATGAAAAGGGGTGGAGAGTGGTGGAAGAAAGAAGAACTCACAAAGTAGCCAAAGAATGGCTACAGGAAACTGTTACATGCCATGCTTAACACACAACAGGACTCCATATGTGTGACTTTCCAAAATCAGCATCATGTGTGGGAACAGACTGCATGGCACCTGTCAGCTTCAGCTGTGACATGGGGCACTTTTCTTCAACTCAGGGCACTCCAGTTTTCTCGTAGTCTCCAGAGGAAGTCACAGAGCTGGAGTGGAGATTAGAGACATAATATTGAGCAAGGAATTAAAGCAACACTCCCCATTGTACAGCCAGCACCAAGACTGCGCTTTCTATTCTTACCTTTGGGAGAGAATGAGGACATGGCTTCTAGCTAGGATTCAGTAACCCTATTACAAAGAAGAAAAAAAAAAGGCTGGCTTTGATCATTCACCAGCTGTGTGGCCTTGAGCAAGTAAGTTGCCTTCTCTGAGCCTCAAATTCCTAAGGGTATGATCTTATGTATGCCTGTGGGTGTGCCTGAGTCAGTCACCATGCTTGTCCTATTTTAGGTTCTCTAGAAACAGGCTATAAAAAAAAGTGAAGCTCAAATTCTATTCTTTGGAGGTGACCCTTAAACAAGATTTTAACTGCCGGGTGCTAAAAGATGACCTCTGAAAACTAGCAACACAGTGGGAATGTAATGGGAAGGGGAAGTTAAAGGCATGTGTTGGAGTTTACACAGTGTCCATCTGGGATAAGACATACTGTTGGTCTCTGGGAGACAAACATGTACATGCCTAAAGTCATCTCTGGAGCTGGAATTGTTACCCACCCGTGGCCATCCTTTATGACTGAAGATTGCTCCCAAGGGCTATGTTTATCTGGGGTGCGTGGCCTATACTGCAAAGGTCAGGTCTAAGAACAGGGCCAGGGAGATCTAAGAGAAGCCCCAGTGATTGCAACACACACACACACACACACACACACACTCATACTTAAAAACCAGCACAGTATGTAAGCACACATAAAAACCTCCACACTCTACACATTTTCCTCCACATATGTACACACACGGCACACATTATAAATACATTTGCACAAGTGCACACAGTCACACTCACACTTAACACGTTCACAGTTTCTCACACATTGAATTGATGACCTAAGAGCCCGATGTCCTCAAACTGGCCAGCAGAGGGAGCTTCTTCCATTCTCAGACCCACAGGCTTGTTCATTTCCCAGCCTTTCTGATCTCAAAGCTTGTTTGTTCTGAGCAAGAAATAAGGCACTCAGGACCCCAAATATCAATTATGGCATGAAGCAGGTTTACAAAGAATAGATTATCTGGTGAGAGAGAAAAGGGGAAGGTCTTTTGTTTTTCATTGACGTACTCTACTTGCTGCCTGAGGATGTATAAACTTGAGCAATTATGAACTTGTAAAGCTCCAACAACAACACCAAACACAGTTCCACTAAAGCTCACTCGAAGGAATGATGAGTTTATTGGGCTTACTTACAGAACATAGACGAGAGGCTGTGCACAAGAGTGTGGATGACTCCAAAGCAGTTTCTCCTATGTGACGGCTAAATGTTGGTTGCCAACCTGACTATATATGGAATCAACTGGAACCCAAGCAGCTGGACAGTCTATGAGGGATTTTCTTGACTGAATCACTTGAGGTCAGAACCCATCCTAAATCTGAGCCACATCTTGTGGTGTCATCCCACGTAAAAGGTCATGGAAGAAGAAAGCTTTTGCTTGTTTATTGCCTGCTTGTCCTCGTTCATGCTGACAGGCTCATCTCTCTTGTTGCTAAGCACGCCTTCTCTGGTATGAGAACCTTTTTTTCTTCTTCTTCAGGATTCCCAAACAGACTGAAGACAGCCTGAAACAGTTCTCTAGGAATCAATCCTCCAGGACTTCAGCACCAGATGAACACAGCTGAGACAGCCAGCCTCATGAACTGAGCAGCAACTATAGATGGCCACTGTTGGACTACCCAGCCCACCAGCAGGCCACCTGAATAAACTCCCCTTTAAGTATATATACAAATATATATTAATACACATTTTATCAGTTCTGTTCCTTTAGAGAATTCTGACCAACTCACCATAGCTGAGTAGGTGAACTTCAGTTAAACTTCCTGAGTCTGTATACTCTAGCACTTCCTCTAATTAGAACAGAATAGTTGATGAATGCTAGAAGGAGTGGCTTAAATCTCAGTGACTGTCCAGTGACCCTCCCCACCCTGCCTTCTATGACATTATGTCTAGACACAAGCTCCATTGAGATGACCACTTGCAAATAGGCACAGCCAATCTAATGACTATAGTGACAGTTTTGCTTAGATGGCCATGTTCTACCAGACTATTCAAAAGGGAATACTGATTCAAATAGATTAAAAATGTGTATGTGAGGGCAGATGGGAAAAAAGATATTAAAAACACAATAGACCTTATTTAAGTAAGAGCTGAAGGATACATTACAAAGCTGGTGTGGGTGTTTCTCTGCAAAGTGAGTCAAGCTGCTGGCACACAGTGCTTCACACAGTGCTTCACACTGCTCCCAACAGGAGCTGCCAAGTATAGCCCCCACAAAGATACTCTCATGGGTGAGTGTTTCAGAGCCAGAGATAGAAGGTCCAGACCAAAGCAATCTTAGGATATAGTGGATGAGGCCTACGTGTGAGTAGGCAGTAGTGGAGAAGGTGGTGGAGAAAGCACAAAGGTGTGGATTGGAAATTGGAAATTGAGACCAGCAGAGAAAGTGATCACTTCTACAAAGCTGTGGTGTTTTGAAGGAGAATGGCCCTGTAGGCTCATATATTTCAATTCTTGGTCTCCAGTTGGTGCAACTGTTTAGGAAGGATCAGAAGGCGTGGCCCTCTTGGGGTAGGAGTGTCACTAGGAGACGACTTTGAGTTTCAAAAGCCAATAGCGTTCTCACTTGGCTCTCCCTCTATCTGTCCCAATTGTGGACCAAATTTAAGCTCTCGGCTATTGCTCTGCTGCCATGCCTGCCTGCTGCCATGCTCCCCTCCATGATGGACATGGACTAACCCTTTGAAACTAGAAATCCCAATAAACTCCTCTATAAGTTGTCTTGGTAATGGTGTCCCTTCACAACTGAAAAGAAATGAAGACAGAAGTTGGTATCAGGAAATGGTGTATTTCTGTGATAAACCTGACCATGCTTGTTTTTTGAGGAATGTGGAAGCTTTTTGGATTTTGAACTAGAAAAGAAGTTGAATTCTTTTAGCAGAGCTTAGAGCTTAATGGGCCATCCTAGAAGGAACAAAGAAGAGAGTAGTGGTGATAGCACTGTGGACTAAGAGGTTTCAGAGGAGAGCAGTGTTAGCCTAAAAACCACCCTTAGGATATTTGGGCAAAGAATGTGGCTGCTTTCTGTCCTTGTCTAAGGATCTGACTGAGGCTAAATTAAAAAGTGTTGGGCTAATTTTATTGGCAGAGGAAATTTCAAGATAGCCTAATATTGGCTAAATCATTTTGTTATTAGTAATCACTCTTATGTAGGTTTATAATGGGGGGGGGAAGCATACGCTAGGCAGAAAAATTCAAATTTGAGGAGAAAAAGAGCTCCAGAAAATATACTGGAGCCAAGTTTTGTGCTCAAAGAGATGTGAAGTTTAAAGAAAGGTCAAATGCTAAATGGAATAAAGAAAGTTGTGCCCTGGAGGCAAGACTCTACCCAGCTAATCTTGCAACTTGTAAATGGAAAAGACCCAAGGGAGTGGAGATCATCTCCACTCAAAGGTAACAAGGATTCAAAGGTTATACAAATGTAACAACCCAAGAAGGGGCCAAGTGTCATCCCAAGCAAGTAGAAAAACTTGGTTCTGGATTTTGAGTCAAGAAAGATGCAGGATTAAAGGGGTTGTGGAATCCTCCTCCATAGTTAGGAAAGGCACGGAGGTCAGGCATGGAACAGGGAACTGCCTGCATGGAAGCCCTGAGAGCCCATTGTGTGAAGCTCTGAAAGTGAAACCTGGATTGTGATGGAGGTCCCAAGATGTTGGAGATGCCAGTGCCATGGCTTACCTGCCAAGGAAAGCTACAGACAGGAAGTGGAGCCAACCAGCTCAGTGTAGGAAAGTGTTTGCAGTCACTGGTCATAGAGCTACAGGATTTGGGGTTTACACTACTGGATTTTCATCTTCCTTTGGTACAGTATTTCCTCACTAGGTCACTATTCTTTCTTTTTGGAATGGTCATGTGTGTTCTGTACCCTTGTGTTCTGGAAGTATACAGTTTGCCCTTGGATTTTCCAATAGGCTGCTAGTAAGAGATGGCCTTGAGTCTTGGAAGAGACTGAAACTGGATTTGAAACTGTGAAAGACTATAGGGACTTTCAAAGATTAACTAAATGCATTTTGAATTATTATATGGCTGTGAACCTGTGGAGGCTAGGGAGTGGAATATCTTGGTTTAAATGAAAGTGGCCCCAATAGGCTCATATATTTGAATATTTGGTCCCTCAGTAGGTATACCTGAATAAGAGGGTTAGGAAACATGGCCTTGGTCCCTCAGTAGGTATTTGACTATTTGGTCCCTCAGTAGGTATACCTGAATAAGAGGGTTAGGAAACAGGGCCTTGTTGGAAGAGGTGTGCCACTTGGGGCAACTTTGCAGTTTCAGAAGGTACCATTACCCGTGTGTGTGTGTGTGTGTGTGTGTGTGTGTGTGTGTGTGTGTCCAACTTGTGGATCAAGGAATAAGCTCTCAGCTGTTCCTACCAATCATACCTTTGCTCTACCAGCATGGATTATATCCTCCAAAACCATAAGCCCTGATTAACTTTCTTTTATAAGTTACTTTGATCAGGATGTTTTATAACAGCACTAGAAAAGTAACTAACACACACACACTATTTTAAAAAGAAATCTTTAAATAAATACACTAATACCAAGGATAGCACCAAACACAAATCGATTAAGTTAAAAATAACTAATAACATAATAATATGCTTCAGTGTTCCCCCCAAAATTTTAAAGATGAGTAATGAAGATTCATAAAACAATTTAGTGTCATGACAAGATAGTCACAGCATTTTGCATGAATAACTCAAATTAACAAAAAACCCTGTGTATAATAAAAAATATTTTTGAGGTGGAAGTCACATAACATGAACATGAAGTGTTTAATGATATGGAACCTTCTCCACATTCTATTTCCAAGACATTCATAAGGGAATCATATTCCCATTAAGCAGTCCCTCCTCCTCCCCCCTCTCCACAGCCTTATCGATCACCTACAGGCTTTTGGTTGCTATGGGTTTATCTACTCTAAACATCCCATAAAAGAAACCATAGTATGTGATTTTGATGTGTGGCTTTTGTGACTTGTGCAGTGTGAAGGCTCCACCATGTTATAACTTGTCAGGACTATTCCTATTATGGCTACAATGCTATGCCCATTCATTCATTTGAAAGTGGGCGCTTGTATTGTTTCCACAATTTTGCATCTGTGAGTAGGGGATACTATAGCTTGAATGTGAACCACCCACACAGGCTTACTTGTCAAGCATTTGGTACTTGCTTAGAAAACAGAGTGGTTGGTTCAGGAAAGGAGCTGAAGCAAACAAAATTACCCTTCAAAAATTAACTTTATTAGGGAGAGGGGCATCATAACTTTAGGAGCAATGATCAGGCCTTGAGGTAAGAAAGCATGAAAAACAGTAAGTACGTCAGAGGCAACATGATGGTGCCCTTAAAGGAAAAACAGGCTTCACTGTAAAACAAGAAGAGGAATTTTATTATGAGGTATAGGTTATAGTAAAAGTAAGAGAGATGGCCACCGTAAACATGACTGAATGGGAGCCCCAGGGATGAGCCTTCAGAAAAATCTGAACAAACGAAAGTATCTGACTTCTGCATATTTTCAGGGGGTGGTGGGAAATGTGACACCACATGATTTAGTGTGGGATAGCTTTGGTGGCAAAAGCGTGAAGGAACCAGGTGCCATAAATTAGGGGCTGTTGGGCCTGTGATCATCCAGAGGAAGTCAGGGATCTTTGGCTCAAATCAACCATGTGGACTCCATAACTCTGACCAGTGGATGGATTCCTGGCAGCCCCTGCTTGCAGGGTGACAGCACTGCTTGTGCTTTGCAACCTACAAGGGCAGAGTCGCGCCTATTTACTTACTAAGAAATCCAGGGCAAAGTGGATGGGTTATTGTGCTTGGGTGCTCAGTGGCTCCACCCGCAGCCACAGCCCGCCCTCCGCGCGCAGGATCAGCTCTGGCTTCCGGCGCGGCTCCTTGTCATCTGGCAGGATGCGGAAGCGCAGCAGCGTCAGCGCCAGCGCCACCTTCATCTCGTTCATAGCGAAAGTCTGTCCTATGCAGTTCCTGCGCGAGGATGGGGTGGGAATTCTGACTGTGCCGTTTGCGAGGACCCAGACAGGCACCCTCAGACCCAATCTGACCCAGTCCCCGTCCCAGTCACGTTGAGAGATGCTAATACACCTAGCATACCACTAATGCTTAATTCGAACCTTGCCCAGAGTTTAGGCCACAATACAAACCAGGAGGAGGGTGCCGCACTGCCGCCACCCCCTGGCCACTCTTGAAACTTTCCAAATAGATTCTCCAAACCTTGATGAAACCTCAATCCCCCTTTCCTCACTACCAGACCCAGATCCTGCTTTACGACCCTGAGCTTGATGGCCTCACCTAGGTCCCGCCGAGAAGGGAATAAATGCCAGAGGTGATCTAGCCTGGATGTTCTCAGGATCAAAACGGAAGGGGTCATAGACCTGCAAGAGACTAGCCGTGGTGAATGGGTGGCATGGACCAGCACAGCCAGAGACAAAGTCTTGAATGTGCTAGGAAAAGTGATGTCTGATATCCTGGGGCCATTGGGGATGACTAAGAACGGGGACACAGCGCACCTCAGGGTCCCGCCACACAGTTGGGTTGTGATGGGTTCCAAAAATATTGATGACGCAGATGATACCTGTGGGGAAGAGGGGCGGGGCAAGCAGGGTAAGCTGCCTGATGAACTTTGCTGTGTACCCTTCCCTAAATTCTGTGGCTACCTTTAGGGATGATCCTGCCATCTGGGAGGGAAATGTCCTGGGTGCAGCATCGGGAGACCATTGTGACTGGTGGATGCAGCCGCAGACTCTCCTTGATGCACATGGTCAGGAAGGGCAGCTGGGCCAGGTCATCCCTGAAGAACCACCACACAATTATCCAGGAGCAAAAACAGAGGCTGCTAGCTTCAGTGTTTCCCGTTTAATCTTTCCTCACAGGGGTAAAATAATCTTGAGGCAAGCAGAAAGTTAGAAAAGTGCTAGAGGAAATTTAGCCAGGAATCTTTGGAGAATTTTTTGTTTGTTTGCTTTCCTGAGACAACTAATTGTTCAAACTTCCACCATTTTAAAAACTCAACAAATTTACATTAAAATGAATATTTCTTATGGCAAAAAAGTAAAATGCAAAGAAAAAGAATAAATGGATCTACTTCGTTTGCTCTTCTGTCTCTCTCTCACACATATCCCATCTACTCTTTCCCTCTTCCTTTGTATTCTCTCAGAGTTATTTCTCCTGTCTCAGGTCTTTCCATCACCTTACCCCCTCTTTATTCTCCATCTCCCCATCTTCATTCCTCTTTACACTTCTCCTCTTTATTATACCCTCCTGCTACCAGTCATCTTACTGACTTCCTCCTCTATCAGCCAACATTGTCCTTAGACCTACCACTCTACTCCCCAGTCCCACACAGATATTCAGTGACATTCCTAATCAAACATACCCTTTCCTCCTATACTTGCTTCTCTTATACTCTCAATCCAATACCTTTGCATAGGTCCTAGGGCTATCTTAACCTAAGACTGTTCTCCCACCAAGCTGAGAGCCAAGGAAGGCCATTCTCTGAGCTAAGTCTTTAGCATAGACTAATCTGGGCACCAAATTGGGATGGAAAGGCAGTATGGGAGAGTTTGATCTAGTAAAGACTAGATGCATGGATGATTCAAAGGTTCAAGAAAACATACATATGACTTTTAATGCCAGGTGTCTCCTATGGATCCCTGGGCAGAATAGTAAGGAAGTAATTAGAGAACAGAAGAGCCAGGAAGGAATACACGGGGAAATGTTAAATAGGACAGAAGTCCAGGAGAGGAAAGGAAGTTCATTTATTCAATGCATGTAAGATACCAACATCTGCCCTCACATAGTGTTATCTTGTCAGTAATTCTCTTCGAAGTCCACATCTTTCTTTCCAATGCATAGACCTTTTCCTTGTTGATGAAGTAGATGCCTCAGCCAATAATAGAAGAATAATTTAATGAGTTCCCTTCCCCACCTGGGAAACAGAAGCAGGAGAGGGGCTCAGGGACAGTCTATCCTGACTTATGCTCACCATTCGATCTCCTCAGGATCACGACCCCTCAACAGCTCCTGCACCTCTTGCCGGCAGTGCTCCTGGTGCTCAGGGTGTCTCGCTAGGTTGTACAGAATCCAGGAGAGCCCACTGGCTGTGGTGTCATGGCCTGAGGGACAGACAGATAGACGTGGGTCTCGGGCTGTTTCAGCACCACAGAGTGGACAGCACTCAAGCAGTGAAGTTTTAAGGAGGGATGGGGAAAAGATAAAACACAAGGAATGGAGAGGCCCATATTCCTGAGGTGGAGAGGCTCCTACCCCTTCTCTGTTCTCACATCGATACCCTCACCCCTAAACATGAAGGTGTCAGCTTCAGCTCGGATGTCCTCATCTGACAGTTCCTTTCCATCTTCATCCTGGAGACAAGGCAAGTCCTTATATCACACCGCTTCTGATGGCTCCCATGTCTAACATAAAATAACATCTAGAGACCCTTTTCCACTAGGCACACAAGACCTTCATATTCCTGCATTTCTCTTGGTCACCAACATACAGGCATTTTCTTGGCTTCCTGTTTGTTCCTAGTTGAAGGAATCAAAGACTCCTGGGTATTTTCTACTTCTGTATGATGAGTGATTTCTGTGGGACGAGTGACTAGCCACCTTGCAAATATAATCATCACAGGGCAGCTTGTCTTGGCAATTAGAGATTAAGCATTGCTCCAAGTCAGTGTTCCTCAACACATAGCAGACTACGGTCTCCAAAAATATTTACATTACAATTCATAGCTGTAGCAAAACTACAGGTATGAGGCAGCAACAAAAATCATTTTATAGTTCGGGGTCAGCACAACATGAGGAACTGTATGAAAGGCTGAGAGCATTAAGGAGGTTGAGAACCACTGCTCTAAGTCTTTAACTTTGCTCACTAGCTTGGAAGAGTGGTCTTCCTTTGCTCCATTCTTCCTTTTTTGCTACTTGATTTGTCACGAAGGTTGTGTCTGCAGGGTGGGAAGATTTAGACTGGTGGGAGAAATAGGAGCAGTATGTGACTGTATACGTTCAGGTGATGTCACAGTGTGTGGTTGGTAAGTGGCCTCGCTTCCCTTTCTCCCCTCTTTCTCAATTGCTAGTTTTCAAATGTGTTCCTTCTCTCACCTTGCTTTCTGATACCTTCCCTGCTCTCCTGTCCCACTACTGTGTCTAAATATAGAGAATTTATCTTATTTCCTTTAGAAGCTATCGGGTTTACAAACCTATAAAACTTACCTTGGCACTTGGTTAAAGTTGTTTATTTTCAAAAATAAAGTCCCCTCTTTATTTGAGAAAATTTGAGAGAAATGCAGGGTGATTTATGTGCATGAAAAAATGTCGCTGTGAAATGCATTGTTTTATAGCTAAAATGTGATCTTATATTCCTTGCTTGCTCTCCTGTCTCCTCTCCCCCTCCTTTCCTATTATGTTTACCCTTCGTTTACTTTTGCCTCGCCTGTTCTCTTCCCTCTCCCTCTGTTTACCCTATTGCTTTCTCTGAAACCAAGAAGACATAGGTGTGCTGTCCTATACGCCTCTACAACTCATAATATATGTGTCTCTCTCCTGTTGTGTAAATCCTGTTGTGAATCCTGTTTGAATGAAAATTGTTCCATAGACTTACATATTTGCATGATTAGTCCTCAGTTGATGAACTGTTTGGAAAGGATTAGGAGGTGTGACCTTGGTGGAGAAAGTATGGTCTTGTTGGAGGAAGTGTACCAACAGTGGGCTTTGTGTTTCTCTCTTTCTCTTTCTCTGCCTGCAGCCTATGAATTAGGATGTAAAGTTCTCAGCTATCCAGCCTGTATGCTTCCCACTGTGATGATCATGGACTAATCCTCTGAAAGTGTAAATAAGCCCTCAGTTAAGTGCTTTCTTTTATAAGAGTTGCTTTAGTCATTTGTCTCTTCAGAGCGGTAGAACAGTAACTAAGATACCTGTCATCAGTCACCCTTTCCAACAATCATTCCCCCATTCCCTTTCCTTTCTTCTCTGAGCAAGCAGGGGTCTCCCTGGGTATCCCCCAACCCTGGCACATCAAGTCTAAGATTGGTTTTTGTTTTGGTTTTTGGTTTTTTCGAGACAGGGTTTCTCTCTGTTGCTATGGCTGTCCTGGAACTCACTCTGTAGACCAGGCTGGTCTCAAACTCAGAAATCTGCCTGCTTCTGCCTCCCTAGTGCTGGGATTAAAGGCGTGTGCCACCACTGACCAGCCTAAGATTGTTTTTTAACTATAAAATAATGCATTTCACAGTGACTTTTTTTGCACAAATAAATGCCAGGTAAAATAATCAAATTACTTGGGAAGAGGAGATCTAGAAATAGGGAGTGATTACTACCTTCTTAGCATGACTGCTATACTGTGTGATCCACACTGATTATGAAATTAGGTGCAGCGTCTCCCAAATACAGATACTATGATTCACTAACTTATCAAGTAAGGCCCATTCGGTTCCAGACTTAGAAAGACTATATTGGCTATACCCCAGTGTGCTCTCTACAATGTGTTTTTCTCTGACTTGTCTCTCTTTGCCTCAAATGCTTTCTATGGATTCTTGGTGTTCTCTACATCAAGCCCAAGTCACTACTGAAACATAAAAAGTCATATCATCTCACATTCAATTCAAGCATCCACTCTATTTTTTTTTATAAAATCATAGAGTTGGAGCTGAAGAGATGGCTCAATGATTAAGAGTACCCATCATGCATATGGTGCCTCACACTCACCTAACTTCAGTTCTAGGGAATTCAGTTCTCTCTTTTTGGACTCTGCAGTCACCAAACATGCGTGTGATGCACATACATACATGAATGCAAACACTCATACACACAAAACAAAAATAAATGAATCATTTTTTAAAGCCATGAGAAGTGTTGTAAACATGTAGTGCCAGAAATTGAGGCAGTAAAATCCATTTACCCAGCCCTGAAGATGAGCCTAGCAACATAGTAAGAAACATCTCGAGAAAGCTACCAAAAACCAAATGGTTGATATGAATATGTAATCCTAGCACTGAGGAAGTTGAGGTAGGAGGAACATGAGGTTGAGGCCAGCCTGGCCTACAATGAGACTCTATCTAAAAGAAGAAAGCAAAACCAACATTTCAACTCATTAGCTTTAAGAGCTCCATTGCACCTCTTAAGAAGCTGACCTTGGTTAACAGCAGTACATCAATGAAGTCCAAAGTCTTGGACTTGGCTTTGGCCTTGATGACATCATCACCACCATGCTTGGGCAGAATGCGACGTCGCTCCTGGATAATGGCATCAGTGAAGTCATGTACCAGGCGGCAGGCCTTATAGAAGCGCATTCCATCAGGTGTGAGGCGGTAGAGCAGGTCCATGTGCAGAAGTAGCTGTTCATTTCTTTTCACAGCCAGGGTACTGAGCTCCAAGATGGCAGCAATATACTGGCTAGGCTTCCTGCACAGCGGGAACATGAAGAGAAGCAGGAAGGCTGCAGACCTAAAACCTGAGGGGCATCTCTTGGCAGAAGGATGGAACTATTTCCTAACAGGATACCAAGTAGCCTAACTCATTGAGAAACGATGGCAACATGTGATGGGCATGGGCCTTGATGGAGACATAGTAAGACACATCTCAAAAAAGCTATCTCAAGCCAAAAGGGCTTATTACAAACAAAGTTATTACAAACAAAGTTATTATTAAACAAAGTTACATATGTAATTCTAGAACTGTATGCTCAGTTTCTTCTTTCCCTTCATTCCAATCACATGAGCCTAGGCATTTCCCTAAGCATCTGCCACATAGTGCAGACACCAGACTCCCCTCTTTCCTTTCTGACACAGGGTCCAGTTCTGCTTCTCCTGCTCCCGATATTGTCCACCCATCTAATTCTAACTCTGATGAGTTCT
This sequence comes from Mastomys coucha, assembly GCF_008632895.1. Classification (NCBI taxonomy): domain Eukaryota; kingdom Metazoa; phylum Chordata; class Mammalia; order Rodentia; family Muridae; genus Mastomys; species Mastomys coucha. The sequence goes on along the minus strand of NW_022196910.1, from coordinate 4,218,045 downwards.
AATTGATTAGAACTCATCAATTCTTGCAATTTGCTACGGCCAGTCTCACCTACCCCCTTGTACCATATCAGCCCTATTCTCTTTTAAAAGTCAGTCACTGTCTACAGAGCTCTTCTGTGCTATGGTGTGCCTCTAAAGGGGTGTTGAAACCTCAGCGTTTCTCTCTCTCTTTAGTTCTTAGCTGTCTGTGTTTCCTCAAACACATGGTTCCCTCCATGATAAAATTTTGGGCACAGATGTAAATTACACTGAAACCATACGCTGAAATAAATATTTCCTCTATTGTATAATCTTAGATATTTTGTTATAGTGATAGATAATGAAGATCTCTCATAATTTCCTAGAAACTATGACCTTAATTCACAGAATGAAGTTCCACATTTTTCTTGACTTTCAATGTCTGCATGCTTTAATTACTGTCTGTCCTCCCAACCTCCTTCCAAAATGCTTCATCCCTGTCTTAGTCAGGGTTTCTATTCCTGCACAAACATCATGACCATGAAGCAAGTTGGGGAGGAAAGGGTTTATTGAGCTTACACTTCCACATGGCTGTTGATCACCAGAGGAAGTCAGGACTGGAACTCAGGCAGGTCAGGAAGCAGGAGCTGATGCAGAGACTATGGAGAGATGTTCCTTACTGACTTGCTTCTCCTGGCTTGCTCAGCCTGCTCTCTTATAGAGCCCAAGACCTCAAGCCTAGGAATGGCACTACCCACAAGGGCCCTACCCGCTTGATCACTAATTGAGAAAATGCCTCACAGCTGGACCTCATGGAGGCACTTCTCCAACTGAAGCTCCCTTCTGTGATAACTCCAGCCTGTGTCAAGTTGACACACAAAACTAGCCAGTACAATGCCAGATGCCCATGATCTGTCTCACCTGGATCTCTGAGCCTTCTTCTGAATAATTCTACCTTACAGGAAGGGCTACACTATCCCCCAAGGGGTTGATTCAGTGTCAGTTCTGACCCACTTCTTCCATGGAGTCTCTTCTGCTTGCTCTGGCCAGCCTTCCCTCTTCTACCTCTTGCCTTGAGTCTGTAGACAAGAATTTATCCAAGACCTAAAGTCAAAACTTACTCCTGACAGTTGCTGTTGAAGCTGAAGACACATTTCTGCAAAGTGTCCAAGGTCATGAGGCTGATGTTCTCAAACATGTCCAGACGGGCACTACCCCCTGAGGCCAGGTGCAGCCACTTGGCCTTTGTTAAAGAGATGAGGGGAGGAAGGGGAGTGGAATGGGAAGGGGGAGGGGGAGAGAGGGGGAGAGTGAGTTGGATCTTGTCTTCCTAAGGCTCTGCCCAATCCCACTCACTCAAATGGGCAACCTCAAACCACCCTTCTGGATCTCAGCCCTAGATAACCATAGCAGATGAAGACCCAAGACTGGGTCAGAAGGTCTGATTACCATTTTCTGTGCTCCCTCAGTCAGTTAATTCTCCTCTTCTAGTTTTTGCCTGTCACATCTTCTAGGAAATTGATCTGATCTTAGTTTAGTCTGCTAAACTAAGAGGAACCCTATGTGCACCATTTTTAGCTCACTTCCTGCAGGATAAAGTGAACAAGGTCTCTGATATATCTGACCCTCAGATTTATCACTAATGAGGAAAAGGTAATCACTGTACCTCATGGGTGTGGGAAAGCGTTGGCCAGCATAGATTATTGAGCTGGGACTTCACATCAGGCCTAGCCTGTGACAAGCACTGAACACACAGTATCCTTCTCATGATCACTTCTGTAAATTGATTTCAAAGCCCTCACTTTGCTGAGAATGTTAGGCTTCTGTAGTTCCTTGAGAAACTTTGTTAGACATGCCTAGATTGAACTATCATGATGTTCTTAACTTGGGCTATATCTCAGATGTTATGGCAGAAAACCCGTGGATACAGTGACAACTCTCCATGAGTGAAAATAAGACTAAATTTTACTTATAACAGAAGCAGATTTCCTAAGACTCAGTCATATTATTACATATGACAATATGTATCATTGTGGTTTGGTATTAAATTTCCCTAAGACTCAGTCATATTATTATATTATGACTAGGTCATGAGGAGCTCCTACTGCAGCTCACTCATATTGCTCTCATGGACTCTGGGTACCTTGAAGAAAGGACAAAAGCTGATGTACATACTGCTTGCTGCTCAGTGAGTTAAATGTCTGGCTTCTCTACCTGACTCAAGGATCTGGTATATTCTAGCAGAATCCATAACCAATAAGTAAGCTAACATACCAGTTTACAAGTAAGGAATCATTCTGGGACCCTCACCCCAGTTCTTAACTTGTTCAGGTGCCGCTTCTATCTAGTATAGTGTGCTTTTCCAGCAATGTCACTTTGACCCACTTTAATTTTGTGTTTGGTTTATGATTTGACCAACAAAAACTGGTGAGATGATGAGGCTACCATCTCAATTAAATCTAAGCTTTATGTCATATCCTGCTTCTCTCATTCTGGTAGAACTTTGTGCCACAGCCTTGGGTGCCTCCATGAAATCTAAGCTTTACGTCATATCCTACTTCTCTCACTCTGGTAGAACTCTGTGCCACAGCCTTAGGTGCCTCATAGGGGAATAGAACCATGGGAACACTTGCTGAGTTCTCCCTGTCAAAACAAGTCTAAATTATCTTGATGTCTTCAAGCTTCAAACATGAGAGAACTGAGCCAGAATCAGCTGAGCTTCCCGTCTGATCCACAGCTGATCATAAAATATCAGTGACCTAGACCTTGTCCAGAAGAAACAACCAGTGTGTTTGGAACAGCCAAATCATGTCTGTGTTCAGTTTTCAGGCCATCAAGAATTAACCCCTGAACACCCACCATGTAAGGGGCCATGGTATCATCATGAACACAGAGTACAAGTTTAATATTAAATCACTTATGGGGAATCAAGTCTGGGGGGGAAACTGCAATGGGCCACTATGGCCCTTCAGAGCCAGTACTGTGGACTAGATCTGTCTGCAGTCCTTTACCCACCCCTACCAGACTCCAGCTGGGCACATGGGTTCTGCAGACTCACATGCATGATGTTAGTGCTGTCATTGAAAATCTTCACATAGGGTTTCAGGATGTTGAAATGGAAGGCAGGTGTCAGCATGCTTCGGTGGCGGCTCCACTTGTCACCAGCACTCACCAAGAGCCCATCCCCTAGAAGGGTGACCGTTGGCAGTGGGCAAAGGTGGCACCTTTCCCTGGGCCCCAGGGTTGTTCCCAACCGTCTCACCTGCAAGGACTCACCCAGCCAGGGTTTCAGGAAGCTGTAGAAGATGCCATCCTTTGGGGCAACTGCAGCTGACATGAACAAGAATCATCAGGGATCAATGGAAAATGCAAAGGATGAACTTGGGAAGAATTTGGTGCCCTCATCAGAAGTGTGCATGTCTACCTCAAGCCAGAATGGCAAGATTGTGGAAAAAGACAGAGGAGGCAGGGAGTAGGGGAGAGGTGAGCAGGAGCCAGACTAAGGCATAGGAGGAGGTAGGACAAAAGTGTGGCCTGACGCTGCATAACACACCTGTATATGCTTGACCCAGGGAGTGGCAGTATTAGGAAGTGTGTCCTTGTTGGAATAGGTGTGTCACTGTGGGTGTGGACTTAACATCCTCACCTTAGCTGCCTGGAAGCCAGTATTCTGCTAGCAGCCTTCAGGTGAAGATGTAGAACTCTCAGCTCCTCCTGCACCATGCCTTCCTGGATGCTGCCATGCTCCTGCCTTGATGATAATGGACTAAACCTCTGAACCTGTAAGCATGCCCAAATTAAATGTTGCTCTTTATAAAAGTTGCTTTGGTCATGGTGTCTGTTCACATCAATAAAACCCTAATTAAGACAACACCACCTAGCACAGCTCTTCATCCAGCACTTTCTGTCATTTCTTGACATATACATGTGACACAGATGCACACTACATGTACACTCTCTTTTGCTGTTTTGTTTCTATTGCTGTGACCAAATACCATGACCAAAAAAGCAAGTTGGGGAGAAAAAGGTTTATTTGGCTTACACTTCCATATAGCTGTTAATTATTGAAGGAAGTCAGGGTAGGATCTCAAACAGGGCTGAAACCCAGAGGCAGGAACTAATGCAAAAGCCATGGAAAGGTGCTGCTTACTGGCTGGCTTGCTCATGGCTTTTTCAACCTGCTTTCTTATAGAACTCAGTACCACCAGCCCAGGGATGGCACCACCAACAATAGGCTGGGCCCTTCCCAGTTGATCACTAATTAAGAAAATGACTTACAGCTGGATCTCATGGAGGCATTTTCTCAACTGAGTCTCCTATTTCTCTAAGGACTCTAGCTTATGTCAAGTTAATGCACAAAGTCAGCCAATATAGCATCCTAACACATGACATGTGCTAACGTAGCTAAAAACACATAGTCTTCCTTGACATGGCTCTACCTAATGTAACATATTGCTGTGAACTGATACCATGACCACAGCAACTCTTATAGAGGAACATATTTATTTGGGGCTGGCTTACAGTTCAGAGATTCAGTCCATTATTGTTATTGTAGGAAACATGGCGGCATGTAGGCAGACATGGTTCTGGAGAAGGACCTAAGAATTTTACATCTTGATCCACAAGCAACAGGAAAAGACTACCACACTGGGTGTGACTTGAGCATCTGAGACTTCAAAGCCCATCCCCTAGTGACATACTTCCTCCAACAAGGCCATATCTGTTACACCTCTTAATAGTGCCATTTTCTATGGGCCTATGGAGGCCATTTTTATTCAAACACATATTGAGAAGGTCTGATGATTCTCAGTGTGTACCAGAAGTTATCTTAAAGTAGTCATTGTAGGGTGTAGGGAGACTATTCATTTGGCAAAATACTTGTCATGCAAACAGAAAGAGCTGAGTTCTGTCCACAGCACACACATAAAAAGTTGACAGTAGTGGCATTCATTTTTAATCTCAGTTCTGAGAAGGCAGAATCCAAGTAGATTCTGGGTATCCATCACAGCCTACTCAGTGATCCCTAAGTCACAGTGAGACTCTGTTCCCCAAAACAAGGTATATGGTTCATGAGGAGTGACATCCAATGTTGGCCTCTTACCTCCACACACATAGGCACACAAATGCAAGTGCAATCCCATTAAAACACACATATACTTGTACATAGATAAAAAGAGCATCTCAGATGTGTAACAGATGCAATTTAACATCAGATGGGTACACACTAAGACCTTCATACACAAATCTCAAGGTCTCAGTCATGTCTCAGTGCATAGATGATAGATATCAGACAACCATAAACATGGTCAAAATGTTATCAGAAGGATAAAAATACAATCCCAAACAACTACTCAACCACACAGAATCTAACATTCCTCCTATGTCCATGACCCCTTAGGAGTCCCAGACAGGGCTATTGTCACATGATCCCAGGTATAAAACATGTTTAGCCAAGGATAACACATATTGTCCTAGCTATCCAGCAAGGTAATCAGGGCTACTCCCCAATCACCTTGACTTGGGTCACCTGACCAGCTGGAGACAGCACAGGTACCTCAGCAGTGGGCAAGCTGGGACCGGTACAGTGCCCATCTGGGGCAGAGGAGGAAGGGGGCCAGCAGTGACCACCTGGAGCCGAAAGGAGGGCTTCACAAAAGTAGGAAGACTATACAGATGGCCACCAGCCAGGGTCTCTATCATCATCAACCTGCTTCCCAGCACACACCAAGATGGTTGTACAATACATCTTCTTTCTACTTCTGAATTAGAGGAAAGAAAGAGAACTTGGAGCTTGCTTCTCTAGGCTGCCAGAGAGGTAGATTAGTTGTGCAGGAGTCAGATGGAACCTTGGAATTTCTATCCAATCTTTTCTCCATCCCTGCCTGGGCTTCCTCCAGACATCTTCTGTGCATAGCAATCCTCAACCCTCAGTTAGAGGGACAGAAAGACACATTCACTCTTAGGATCCCAAACACAGCATTAACCTGGGTTCTCTTCCCTACAGACTGAAACCCAGGTATTCAAGTCCCTTGAGCGCAGTCTCCCACACAGTAAGTGGAGTATCTGAGACCTGATCCTGGGATTTTGCATCAATAGCCTGGATTCTTATCCATGCATCTGCTTTGTGTTTCCCAGGTCTTCCCAAGATCAAATAAAGGCAGAAACTTAATAAAGACTCTCTGTCTTGTGGCTCAGGCCAGCAAGTTAAAATTAATTACAAGCCCAGAACTCCTAGGAACTCCACGAGTAAGGCAGGCTGTCCCATGATCTGAGACTCATCACTTAGACCTTGATGAAAAAGCTTGCCTGGAAGGGAAAGTGAGGCCTGGGAAGATAAAACAGACCTGAAGACAATTCTCCCAGGCAGGCCTTTACAGTCTATAGATTTCCTTTATTTCTTTGAACTAAGCCAGGTGGATATCACTCACACCCGACAGAGACCTAGCCATGCACAGAGAGCAGGCAGCCTTCCTGGCAGATGTTTGAGCCATGGCCACTAGGGAACACTCCCCCTGGCCCCCACTCCCACCCCACCCCTCTCTCTCAACCATAGCAAGTGTGGTAAAGTCAGAGGGCAGGGTAAGTGGGCCAGGCTGGAGTGGAACTTCCTAATAAAGATTCTGGGCCTATTCTTAGCAATAAACATATGATGGACAAACCAAAGGAAGAGGAAAAATATAGAAATAACAGCTGGATCCCACATTAGTATATACTGGTTCACTGCTATGCCTGGGGATGGGGTGGGCTGCAGCCCTACATAGACCCTGCACAGCCTACTCCTACTTTAAACATTCCTATTATCAGGGTAGATTTGTCTTCATTCCAGATACCTAGCTTTGTCTCTCTTAGACCTTCACTGGTCTAGTGTCTGGCCATGTCTGTTCTGGTCATAATTCCTTCTCTAGGAAGTCTCCCTACGTGTACTAGCAGAGATCTCATTCTCCATTCAGCCATCACCCACCTTCCTTAGGGCCATTTATGATCACAGGTGGTTGGAGTGTCTTTGTCAAGGCACATCTTTTCCAGATTGGGTTCCACTAGGACATAGCCTTGCTCATGATCTCCTGGCATCCCAAGAGTACCAAAAATGCTAGGATGGGAAGGGAGGCAATGACTGCGGTAGAGGAAGAAGAGACTGACATGAAAAATGTAAGTAGAGGAAAAAGCAGAAAGCCTGAGACAGATAAGGGAAGGGAAGATTGGGTTGCTGCAAGGGCACACACAGAAGAATGGAAATCAGGACTAGAAGTTCTCAGGTTCCCACAGATACACCACCAACAGCTCCCATGGGTACCTGAGGCGCTGAGGACAGGTCGGATGGTGTCAGGGTGGCACAAATGGATGAGAGGAACTATAGGGCCTAACCAGGTCATGAAGCCCTGGGGGTAGGTAGTCGCCAGCTCAGCCATCTGCTTCATGCCTTCTTCTGTTGGAGGGGACTGGGGAAAAAAGACAAGGGCAATCCCTCTTCACATGGCTCTTTTCAGGGACCAAACTGACTGGATGTCCACATAAGCTGATGCAACATGTTGTTGCACCCATGATATTCTCAGAGCACAGTATTCACAGCAGTAGACTGACTCAGGATACCCCTCCCTTCACAGTGTGGGTGGTACCATCCAACCCAGTGAGGATCCAAATGAAACAAGAGACAGAGGAAGGGGAAATTCACTCTTCCTACCAAAACCGGGACACTCAGCTTCTCTGTCTCTCAAATATCAAAATTCTGGTACTTGACCTTTGGATTCTAGCATTTATGTTTGACAGTCCACTTTACACTGGGCCTTTGTTCTAAGACTAAATTGCTACACCACCAGCTTCCTGGTCCTCCAATTTGCATGTGGCATTGTGGGATTTCTCAATCTCCTTTATTGCTTAAGTCCAAACTTTATCTACATATTTAATCTACCTATCTATCGATCCCTACCTTCTTCTCTTTCTCATTTTCATACCTGTACATGTTATATGTGTTCATTTGTATATCTGCATAACTATGCATAGAATTGTGATACGTAATGATTTTTAATTTAACTTATTTCTTTTTACTTATTCATTTTACAACCTGCTCACTGCCCTCTTCCTGGTAACCCTCTCCCACAACTCTTTCCCTACCCCCATCGCCTTCTCCTCTGATACTCTGTATATACTACCTTGGTCACATAAAACTATAACACACCTGAAGATTATCTATGTCTTTCAATTTTTACTATTATTCTTACGTTTAGATACATTTGGCTAAATAAATACCATTATCTACAAACTGTCTGCAGTCTTCTCAATAGTAACACGAAGTACAGGTTTGTATGCTGAGACCAATAAGTGGTCTCTCATAACCTAGATATGCAGTAGGCTCTGCCAAGATGATTTGACTCAGTGTACTCTATAGCATCAGTAAAATGACAAAATCATCCAGTGATGAATTTTTAAAATTTGTCCCTATTGATAACTAATGAAAAATGATGTACCTGTGTGCATATGTAAATGTGTATATGCATGTGTGTGTATGCACTTGTGTGTGGGGGTATGTTTATTTTACTGTCTGTATGCACATGTGTGTTCATGCTTTGGTTCTGCTGCTCTGGAGAGCACTAATATACTTCCTCAGCACCTGCAATAGGTTTCTCCTGAAGCCCCTGAAAGTGATTCAGCCTCTGTAGTGAACATGTGTCTGGATGTTGCAAGACATAGGAGGAAATCCCTGCTTCTTCTTGCTTGTCTTTATCATACATGTCCTGGTATCAAATCTGCAATTTATGGTCAATAGACAAGCTATATTGTCACACTGTTCACCTCAGAGAAGCCCCCTTTGTCTTGAGAAGATTAATTTCTCAGGTAGAAACAATTTCAGCCCCAGAAAAAGCCTCAAGGCAAAGTCCTGATAGAAAAATGTGTGGACTGCACTGCAGGCTCAGGGTTTGTCCCTAAGGTTTCTTGAACATGCTCTTCTGACTGCATATACCAAAAGTCTCCAGTTCCAACGAGGCAGAAGAGTTCAAACACTGGATCCTCAGCAGATACCAGGATAGCAAAGGGGACCCCTAAGACTCCATAAAAGTGGCAGCTCCCCAACAAGCAACCCAACCACTACCCACAAGATAAAGGATCCTGTGTGTGGTTTCAAGGACTCGTGTGCATGTTGTGAGATCTGAGAACTGTAAATGAAGCAATTAAGACGAAGTTAACCAAAGGAGAGAACCGACCTATGTTACAGTCCAAATGTTGGGTAATGTTAGGGGTCAAGGAAGGTCACCAAAGGATGAGCCTTATAGTCTAATTCAGGCTGTGCAACAGACCTCAGTGATTAATCTTAGCAGAAAAGAGTAATCTAAGGAAGATATGATCCGGGAATGTGAAGTGAGGAGTCAGAAAAGAACTCTCCAATGGCACAGGTATGCTGGAGGTGTATGGGGGGGGGGGAACAAAAAAAATCTCTTCTGGAATAAAGCAGAAACCCAAAGATAGACTAACAGAAAGAACAGAACAGAATGACCAGACAGGAAGCTGACTCTAAACCAGAACCCTTCAGGAGGCCTAAGCAGCAGACCATGTACGAATGTAAGGGGTCTTGGAGCTATGAAGCCCATTCTGGGAGCCCTTCAGTGTGTACCAGAAACAAAAAAAGAGGCTAGAAATAAATCCAGAGTAGATTGGGAATAGAAAAACAGGAATGTGAGAAGAGCTTGGAATGTAGCACCCAAAGACCCTAACCCATTTTACCCTCAGTTCCCACATCCACGGGGATCTCTGAACCCTCTCACTCCAGCCCCTAGCCCACCTAATCCCCGACTCTCTGTACATATACCCTCATACCCACATCCCAGGTCATTCTTCTAACCAACATTCCTTGACCATTGGGAAGTCCCCGCACCCTTACAATCTAGACCCATCCTGTTACCATACTCACCATGCCCAGGTGACCCCAAAACCAATTATTCTTGGGTGGCTGAGGGAAACCACCAAGACGTTGACACTTTGCATACAAAGCGTATAGCTGGGCGAGGCAGCGGGCCAAGAACCAGGAAATCCCAACAAAGATAAAGAGTAGCCATGGTGGGGCTGACATGGGCCCCAGTCCCAGCCAGGATAGGTCCAGATGTCGCATCCTATGAGATAGATGGTAGAATGTGAGTTCCTGAACCTCAGAGAATTGACAAAGGCACCCTGTAACAATGGACAGGGTGGGGACTATGAATCCTGATGTCAAATCAGGTAGTAGTGGAGACCCAATGTAGGAAACAGGCAGTGAGATGAGATATAAAGAGCAGAACAAGAGGTAGATGACAGAAATAAGAGTCGAAATAGTATCCCAAATTGCAAGCTTTCCTGGAGCTTTTACCCAGAAGCCACCATATCTCCGGGACAAGCTTGGTCACTGTGATCATCCTGCTTTAATCATCTGGCTCCCCAACACCACACCAGACATGACCGGGGCGCTCTCTCAAACCCAGGTTAGTACCCTTGAGCTCTGCTTTCCCTAGCCTGGCACCTTCTCTCAGGAGTGATGTCTCTCCCACAGCTCCTCAATCTCTCTCTTCTGGGGCCTCTTTAGATAATTGCCTAAAGGAAGCAATAGAAGGCTGGGCTCATATGTGCCAGCCAATCCTTCACAGACCTGAAGGTTTCCTCCCAGCCTGGGCACGAGGCCCAGGAAGTAGGTTGAGTCAGCCAGCTGCACAGTGGAACTGAGTCAGGCTCACACTGAGCATGGAAAAGAGATCCTCAGGACTTGACTCCTCTCACATGAAGTAGGAGATAAAACCAGTGTGGTCAAAGGTGGCGTTGAGTCTCATCTTTATTGCCCCTCCTGCCCTTCCAAAACCAAGATATAGTGTGTTTTTAAAAATCATTAACTTGGGACTTCAGGTGCCAGGAGACCAAGGCCAGGCACATCCCTGAATTTCTCCAGAGCTTCTATGCGTGTTTGTACAGGGTGCAAGGTGTACAGGATTTCTTGGTGCAGAACTGGGAGACTCTTGAATTTCTGTCCAGCTGCACAGTCAGGCAGCAGTCAAACTGTAAAGGAACTAAGAATCTTCCCTATGTCTGGTTGTATCTTCATTCTTTCACAAAAGCAATGGAAAGCACAGTCTACATGCTGGACACAGCTGGTCAATCAGGAAGCGCATGGTCTGCACGCAACACCGGGTCTTGGTAGACATGTTCCTTTCAGAAGCTGTCAACTAGTGATTTCCCAGATGAGATTCCAGGGATCAATAGCCCAGCTAGAAGAACACAGCTAAGGCTGGGCTGGTCTGGGGCTAGGATATGGAGGGAGGAGAGAAGGTGTGCGAGAGTGAGACTAAGATGGGCTAGCAGCAGATGGGACCCAGGCAGACAGTTCAGGGGCCTTCTTGTTCTTCTATGAAAAAAGGACAACATTTAAAATAGTATTTACTATCCTGCACATTGGTAATTATATATATATAAATATATATGTATATATATACATATATATTATATATATGTGTATAAATATATATATATATATTTTAAAATCTGTAATCGCCATCCTTGGTGCGTAGTAAAAATCCACACGCCTGCTTGTGAGACATCAATGTACTTTAGTATGAAGACTCACGTGCAGACCATGCATTTCCTGATTGACCAGCTGTGGCCAGCACGTAGACTGTGCTTTCCATTGCTTTTGTGAAAGAATGAAGACATAACCAGACATAGGGAAGATTCTTAGTTCCTTTGGCATACATCAGAGAATATGCTAACTTCAACCATCCCTCATGCATTCCCTAACCCTCAGCAGCCTTTAATGAAAGCTCTGAACATCAGGCTTGGCGTCGGAGAGTCCTAGACAAAGTGAGGCTCTGCCAGTCGCCAGTCCTATGACCTTGAGCAACTAAGCTGCCCATCTGGGCCTCACACTCCTCAGTAACATGGCCATGAAGAGGTGAGCATGCTGGAGCTTGCTGACATGTGTTTCAGTCTGTGTTCCCCAGAGTTCAAGCTCTTCTTTTGGAGGTGACCCTAAGAAACAGTCTCAACTGCCATGCATTTCTCTGGAAGGCAATCCCAAGAAACAACAACAGCATTCCGTGGAGAACTGGAATGAGAAGAGGAGACGGAGTCAAAAGCTGCTTGCTGAGGGAGGTGTGCACTATGATCATTGGGGCTCAGCTTGGTGGAAGGTAGGGCTCTTGGAGTCACAGAACTGAGCATGCTTCTTAATAATCCCACCCAGACCAGAGGAATATGGACATTTATCTGCCCACACCTACCCCTGAGAATTTGGAATGTGTAGGCATGTTACTGTGCACTGTGTAATTCAAATCTTGATTCCTATGCTCCAATATCTGGTTGTAATCTGTATTCTAAGTATCTCTTGTCTCAATGTTGTATAAACATTGCTCCTGAATTATTCCCATAATGTGGGTGGCTTTTTGAAAATACATATGTAGCTTGACAGTGGTGGTGCATGCCTTTAATCCCAGCACTTGGGAGGCAGAGGCAGGTGGATTTCTGGGTTCGAGGTCAGCCTGGTCTACAGAGTGAGTTCCAGGACAGCCAGGGCTACACAAAGAAACCCTGTCTCAAAAAACCAAAACTAAAAACAAAACAAAAACAGAAAAAAGAAAATACATATGTATGTACATATTAAATTCTAAAGCAATAAAGAGAAAGCACTTTGTTTTTAAGTGAGATCAAGGAAAGATTCTTTTTTGTGTATGATTGGTAGACATTCTATTCCAAAGGCAACTGCTCACTAACAAGTATACAAAACTCACCTGTGGAAATTGTGGATTAGAAGCTGTGCCAAGGACCTCACCTAGTAACACCCAAAGGACTGAAGTATTACATGTTCAGATTAGAGCCTAAAACCACCTGGTCAGATTTATAGATTCTTACTTCCCAGAACAAAGAACTGAACCTGGATATATGGATGGTAAGGTAGAAAATACAGATAATTTATTAAGAAATAGAACACTATTGAATGTGGACATGGGGCAGAGAGCTGAAAGGTTAGAAATGCCTTGTGCCAAGAGGTGATGAGCCATTACAGGTCATTTAATAGACTTCCTTCTCAAAATTCATGGCTTTTTTTGAGTATCCAGAAAACACTTTGCTCCAACTCTTCATCTTAAAAAACAAACAACAAACCTTTTACATGTGATTTATTTTTAAATTAAGTTTTCCTTTATTATGGAGATATTCTTACATGTGTATAATGAAACACGATCATGTCTACCTCTTCCAACCCTTTCCGCCTATTTCTTCCAACTCCCTCCATCTATACCAACCCATCCTAATAGGCCTCTACATTCCAAGTGCAGGGCTTTAAAAGTGTGCCACCACTCTTAGTTCAGAAGGTTTCTCTATCTCTCTTAGTCATGACAGATAATTTTGGTAGGTATATTAGTCAGATTAATAGCTGTGGTCCTTTGAGGCTGGTGTATAAGAATGCAAATCTCTACCCCATTCCACCTGTGAACAGGAACTACTCCCTGAAATAGCAGTCTCCCGGAGAGCTAGGTTCCCCTTGGCATCTTTCACAATATTTCGCCAGCTTCTATAAGGCTTAGAGTTGCTGTCCATTGAGCAGACTTTCTCTGCTCCTGAGGATATTCTGAACCAGTGTCTGGGGCTGACTCTTGCTCCAAGTCTCCCTCTGGATCTGACTCTCATTCTGGATCTGGCTCCTGCTCTAGATTATGCTGTGGCTCTGGATCATACTCTGGGAATCATTGTATAGTAGGATTTCCAATACAAGAAATAGGACCCCTAAACTTCTTGTACCAGGAAGAAGTTTATTAGGTCAGCAGGCTTCTGACGGACTATTACAGACAGCTAGAATCAAACAGCTAGAGTCTCAAATGTAGTAGAGTGGAGATGGTTATATATTTTAATATTTTTACTCCTATATATAGCTACATATATGGCTATATACACTCTGATTAGCTGTGTCAAGCTACCAGGCAGTCATGACTAGAAAGAGGAGATAGAGGGGAAGGAAGGGGTTGCAGGAGAGATTTGGTCAGACATACCTACACTGGGGTACCAACCAACTAGTACATACACAAACATGTTTGTGTACATGCTTTGAGTCTGATTTTCTTTCTCTTAGCTCTCAGTGTACCAGTTGTCTAGCATGTTCTCACCTTTTGAGGTAAGATTCTGATACTTTTGCATTGAGGGAGCACTTGGCCCCGTGTTTGGTGTTCCCTCACCTTAGACTGGATTGATTTAGATGCTGTGCCAGATTTAGTCCTGGAGACAATCAGTGCTTATTTCATGAATGAGTAGCCAAGGCAGGCAACTCACATGAGTATGCATGTCACAAAGTTTCAAGATGTGACAGTAGCCTGGGGTTAAACAGCTTATGTAAAAGCATAGGTCTTTGACCGACTCGGGACTGGTACAAAGTCCTAGGTACTGCAATAAAGAGCCTGCAGCCACACCGGGGCTCAGAGCAAGCAGTGTTATAATTTGAATCTGAAATGCCCAATAAGCTCATGATTTGAACACTTGGTCTTCAGCCTGTGGTACTATATTGAAGACAATGGATCTGTGAGGACATAGGACCTGGTTGGTAACATTAGGTAACAAATCACCAGCCTTCAGAGACTATGCCTGATTTCTCTTCCAGATCAGGTCTCAGCTTCCACGCAGACTATATTAACTATATACCTCTTGTTCCCATTTCATGCCTTCCCCACAATGATAGACTGCAATCATGTCGAGTAAGTCCTTCTTTACTTGGGTTGTTTCTGTCAGGTGTTTGGTAGCAACAATGTGAAACCTAATTGATACAGAGCTCCAGTGAACATTCCTGTGCACATATATGTTCAGGCATCCATTTTCATGGTGGTGAACACATACCCCCTGAGCCTGTAAGATCATATAAAATGTGGGTCTGCTTCTCGTACAAACTGGTAAACTGCCTTCCACACAAGTGCACCATTCTTTATTCCTACCGAGAATGTACAAAGGGCCCAGTAATTCCACATCCATCCTCATCAAGACGAGAGAAGAATTTCATGAAATTAAAATGGAAGGTCAAAGGTAGGAATACAGTGAAGTTAAGGGTTTGCCTCGGATAATCAGAGCCTCAACCTTGTCCTCCATCCTGGTCCTTCTCCTGCTAAGACTCCTCCCTCTGGTTTCTTTGTTTTGTTGTTTTTTGTTTTTGTTTTTGTTTTTGTTTTTGTTTTTTTGAGACAAGGTTTCTCTGTGTAGCCCTGGCTG